>NC_072782.1:10824583-10968656 GCF_022539595.1 Amphiprion ocellaris
AGAGACCGACAAACTGATGCGGACACTGACAGAAAAAAAGAGGGGGGGGGGGCTGAAAGAAAGGACAAAACACAGTGAGATTCAATTCTTGCATCGGATTTTGTTGGATCCATAAATGAACACGAATTCGTGTTGCCCCGGTATGTGAAAAGATACTCAATTTCTATAAAATTCCTGCAAGAAATACAAGGTAGCTTGAACCATCACTTGATAAACGTGTGGAACAGTTGGAGGAAAAGCGCCTGGAGGTGATTTCTTACTGTTACATCTTTTACGGCAAATATTTGACGAGTGTTAATCCTAACTGCAATCTACTACAACACCCTCGGAAGAGAAACACGCTGCCACTGGCTGTAAAAAAGAAAAAAATCATCTGAGCCGCACAGATTACTGTGTTCAAAAGTCATTTATCGATTTAAACTACATTTACAGCATAGCGACCACTTTCATGTCCGGTGCTGCCTGCTTCATTTGTGTGCGCCCTCATATGCTTGCTGCACTTTTTCTCTGTATATGCGTTTATGCCTTTGTGGGGAGTGTGTTTATGTGTCTATAATTTTCCTTTCCTGAGACAGTGATGAGTCACCGCTGATGGTATGCGATACAGGGCACCAGTCATACATCATATTCTAATACATTAGCCTTGTACGTTCTAGCAGAGCCTGTTCAAGTTAAACCTTGGTGGATAAAAGCCTGCTGCTGCTGGTGTGTTCGGGCTTGTTGGCTGCTGTCTGTGAAACAAAACAGTTGAAGAAATGTCTTTCTATTGAACGTTAAGTCAGTAAAAATCCTGCAAAGATGTGCGGCAGGAGAACACATAATGGCACCGCTGTTAGAGATGTGAATTATATATTTAACTTGAACCTAATTCTGATTTTATCTGCATTTTCCTGACAGGTCTGTGAGTCTGTGCTCCGACGCAGACTCATTTCTAATTGCCTGTGTAGGTGTGAAGCTGGTTTTTATTACAATTAAAGCCTGCTTGTAAATTATAGTCAACTCTTTCCAGACATATATGTCTGTTTAGTCATGTGCTTATTTTTTCTCTGGTGGTATTTTTCGAATGGATCATTAAAAGGAGAGAGAGCTTGGTTGTCTTCTGTGGTAGAACAAGCCACACTTGTCACGATTATAGTTATTATATTCATGACCTTGATGTTTACCACCCAAAGGAATTGAAACACACAAACATTACTTGTAATATTGTCCCAGCTCCCTGCATGGGATTTTGGGGGTTTTAATTGTAAACTCATGAAAAGCGATTGAATAGTAAACAAAGTCGGAGGCCTCAGTGACCTTGTTTTGTCCGCATATTTCCTTATCAAAGCCGAAATTAGGTTCTGAGTCACATCAAATCGGCATTGTCTGCCAAATGAGCGAATTTGGCAGCAGGGCTGAAAGATAAATTTACTTAGATAAACTAAATTACACCCAAATATACAGTGTTTCACTGGCCTGTCTGTGATCTAATGCAGCCCCACGATTTCCCATTTGAATCAAGGGCACAAGAGTTTAGCCATTAAAAGAGATTATAATCCAAAGAGAGACGCTGGCTGTTTTACTGCCAAGTTGCCTTTATACGATATGTACACGTCGTAAGAAGATTTGCATTTTCATGTAACTATATTGCAGCATTGCTTTGAGGCCAAACTATTTGCGTGCCACATGTTGATGGTATAAAAGGTGATTGCCAAAACCACAAAATGGGAGTTGGACAGTTCCTCGAATTCACTTATCATTTCATATGTAATGAAGCTGATCTTTTTTTTTTCTTGGAATAGACTGTTGCGCGTTTTTTTCTGCCACCCTCGAGGCAAACAGATCTGAGGATAAGATGAAGGATATGGGGAAATGTGTGACTTTTTTTGCCCCCTTTAAATGCACTGAAAGTGGCAAACATAATGAGGGAGCGAATGAGAGAAAGAGAGGATCAGGAAAAGCTATTAGGAATCTTGAAATGTAAGTGATTTGGGCTGTTTTGGCTCACTACATGCTTTTCAGGAAGCCTTCCAAGAATTTAGACAATGAACAGTAAACATGGCATGTTCCTTAGAACAATTCCACATTAGATCTCAGCGATCACGTGTCCCTCTCTTTTTTCTTTCTCAGAATTGACTGCCCCCACATCACACTACATTGCAGATAACTGTAGCAGCTAAATCTCATGTTCCCAGTGTATGTAGGCTACTGTACTTACTCTTTACAAGGAGCTCTCACAAACCAACAAATGTGCAGAATTTCTCCTTCTCTCTCTTTCTCTCACTCTCTCACTCTGTCTCAGAGATTTCTGGTAAGTGACATGTTTGGCCGTTGGCATAATGCCTAGCAAGATCACATGGCATGAATGTCGTGTCTGTGTTGTGTGCGAGTGGATGTGTGTGCGATTGTGCATGTCTGTGCATTTGCTCGAGTAGAAGAAAAAAAAGAGAAAGGGAGCATGTGCACATTTGATTGTTCCAAGTATTTTCAGCATGAATAGAAGCACGTAGCCATAGCAGAGAATTACAGAGTGCTGAGAAGTATGATGAGGATGTGTTTCTGAAATGGTCATGAGATCGCCTCCTCAAACAGGATGGAGACTTGGATTTTTTTTTTTACTTAAATGACACTTCATCATCAACGCTATCTTGCCTCGTTTGACAGCATCTGTGGCATCAGTCCATCAGTAACTCCTCAAGGCTATGCAGCCTTATAGAGAGCTTGCTTTGGTATGTGACGTAATATGAATTCAGAGCAAAAGTTAAAAAGGTCTCCCTTTGTATGTTGAATATACAGTATATCAAACTTTTTAACTTGCCCTGTATATGAAAACGCTTGAAGACAGTAGCATGAATAGAATTAGAACAATTCTGCAGACTCCCAGTGGAGGGACATTAGACTAACAGTGAAAGTCAAACCTATAATTCTGCGGATGACGCACACACACATTCACAAACACATAAATAAACCCAACAGAATCGCGCAGACACACATAGACTGAGAGAGACTGTGCGCTGTGGATGGCATTTATCCTCGCAGCCCACCTCAATTTTCCATGCTCTTTTGCTGTGTGCTGTACATAATTAAATTGCTGCAAACTTCGAGCCTCTCTCAAGACTCCTGCCAGTAAACAAAGCTGGCTAATTAGTGCACAAGGTAGTAAGTGGGGGAAGCAAAAACGCTGACCCCCCTCTGCTGTGGCATTGACCTGTCCTGTATGTGCTCTTCATGTTCTTACACCCTGGCAGAATGCTGGTAGGGACCAGTGGAAAAAGACAGGAATCTGAGGCGGGTGGTTTCACTACGCAGCCCACCCTCCCATCCTCCCATTTCCAACGCTAACATGTGTTAGCAATTATAGCTAAATCACAGCCTTGCTTACCTGACGCATTCAGGACAGTGGTGTTCCCTGCAAAAAGTAGAAGCCACTTTGAACTGATATCTCACCTTGACTTAAGTTTTAATACAAGAAATTCCATTTGATTTGTGGATATTTTTCCTGCAATGATTAATTTTATCAGTCCCCTCATGCAGTCTGATGTACAGTTACTTCTAAATGTCAAAGAAGTAGGGTGATATTGGGAAATGCTTTCCTTTTCTACAATAATAAGATGTTTGTTCAGTTGTCTTAGTGTTACAAAGGGAAACAACTGGCCTGCCTCTGTTTAAAGGTTAAAAAAAATCCACATACCAGTAGCTCTAAAGCTCAATAATTAACATTATGTTTCATTTGTTTCATTCATACATAATGTCAAGAAACTAGAAAATTAAAGTGCTTGACCAAAAAATAAATTAAAGAATAGTCCAGCACGTAATCCCCCGTGACACAACAATTTGTCTTTTTTGCACTGTGCTTTTTTTGTACGGATTAAACAAGCTAGATGTCACATTAGTGAGCTTAAAGAGAGATTTTTTTCCCCAATCTTTCTGTCTCCACTCTTTAAGCTAAGCCAACCAGCTGCTGGCTGTTACTTCATATATATATAAACACATGAGAGTGATATCAGTCTTCTCATGTAACTCACAGCAAGACAGCAAACACTCAAAGCTTAATTAATGAAATGTAGAACAAATGCTTGAATGTAAACAAATCAGATATTTCTTTAAAAATATATGTTTGGAAAGCCATTAACAAGAATATCATAGCAGATAGTTGCAGAAAAGTAACTGAAAAAAATCCCCAAACTTGAGCTTTGTTTTCTTGTCTTAGCATTATTTCAAGGCAGTGTTATAATAGCTAGACTGTAAAGGATAATGCAACAGCAAAACCATCTAAGTGAGGGTTAAAACTGATCAGCTTCTGGAGGCCCTATAGGCACACCTTTTTTGTGCTGATTTATGTGTGTTTACAAGCACGCTTTATTCATCCTCAGCTGCCTGGCCCACATACATACTTCTATATGTTTTGTGAAAAACTCCAGGGGATTTATTGCCATGAGAAGATGCTTCCTATTTCACTGTTGTTTACTCAATTCTGACTTGAGACACAGACAACTCAGCACCGTTTGCATAGGTCAGCCACAACCCATTTCAACGTTTCAACAGTGTGAGGAGGTTATCCAAGGTGACATGTTATTTGAGCGCATGTATGCTAGCTTAGTGCGGTGCTGACTGCAAGATTCTTAGGTCACAGAAAGAATTTGTGTGTGTGTGTATGTGGGTGAGGGTCGGTTAGGGGGGTGTGTAAACACTCAAAATAAATGTGTATGTCTCGCTGTGCACTCGAACAAACCGTCTTTTTATGATGCATTTCAACACTAGACAACATTGTGGTTTTTATCATGAGAGATCTTCGGCTCATGTCATGAGACATTCTTTTGAATCACTTTCTTCTAATCATGATATCAAACAGCATTTCCTTCCCGTGTTGTTTCGTCCGCATGCAGGAGGATGAATTAAAGCATTCTGTCTGCTCTAATTGAAAAATGTACACGGGGCACTCAGTCGTTGCAGCTCTCTGTATGTCTTTGTCTGTGTGTGGGTGCGTGTGTGTTGGTGTGTGTTTGTGTATTCCTGTCTGTAGACAGTGGGGCAGTGATGCTGAAAGATGTGTCCTCATTTTTGCATTGCACTGGGCTCCTGTGGCAGCCATGTTGGGCTGCTCTGATGTCACACATGTGTCACTGTAGAACATTCAGCTCAGAAACAGCAGCGCCGGGTGATCAAAATGGCATGTTTATTCTCTCCATGTCTCACCCTCTCTCTAATCCTGTGCCACTCTCTTACATGCTCTGGATACTTTAACATACAATTTGACATTTAAGTTGTTTAGTCAGTTCCAAAATGTACTTTTTATGCAGAAAAACAGTTTGTAAGAAAGGAAAAGGGAGCAGTTTTACTGGGTAGGATTTACAACCTGCTTTTACACTTCAAGGTATGACAGTCCAATCAGAGACCTAATCTTCTGTGTTTTTAAATTGCTCTTACCTTGCATGCCCTTGTTTGAGTGACACTCCTGCTGCAGCTGTTATCCACCCTTTATTGAATCCGCGCAGACCTTTTCACTGAAACTGTGTTAAGCAATAGGCCATGTGGTTCCAACAAGTAAAAACTTACCTGCTATAACCCTGAAAAAGAATTAAACTTGGACCCATTTATTGAAATCCTGAAATGGTCTGTAGAGTCTAAAAAGTACCATTAAATGACAGTAGCTAAATGGTGTTTAAACTTCAGGCTGCACTGTTGTTTTTCCAAACAGATTTTTTTTCATAATCAGAAAAGACCAGAGCTTTTAAAGCCCTTTAGTCTGATAGATTGAGCTGTGCCCGAACAGCTAAAAGGCTAAGAAATGTGTATGAGCCTTTCTAGCAATGTTTACTACAATTTCCCAGTTTTTTGTTGTATAGCAAGTAATTCTTTCAGTGAAGCACCACCAAATCTTTATGCATTAGAAATAAAACTATCATTTTCTTTTTGCTCTGTATTTTTTTTCTTGAACAGTCATATTGAAACTACATTTCAAAGTAATTCATTTGTTTCTGTTATTGTCTTGAAACTCCCCCCACAAACATCAAGGTGCCCGGGAACTCCCCAACAGTCAGTAGATCAATCAAAGAGGCTTCATGGATGAGTGTAAAACAGCAAACCCAGCTGGTTTCATCTGGCCTGGTTGACTAACAATCTTCATAACCCAAGATCATAATGCTGATATAACATTTACACATGATTTGGCTTTAAAATAATCTGTGACTTGACATTGCCTATGCTATGCTTGCATGAGACAGTTTTTCTTGTAGAACGTCATTCCCTTCTATCGGTTAAATAGGACCGTCCCAGCTTTTCATTTAAGATGCAAAGCATGGTGAGGAATTTATTACCTGTGCTAAAGCAGTGTCTATTGCAATGCACACAGGCAGAGGGATCAAAAATGTAGATTGTACAGTGGTCTACTGATTAGCAAAGGAGAATCGTGATTTGTCTGTCTGTAAAAAATCCAACTTTGTGCCAGGTGCTTGTCAGATGATCCAGGTGGGTTAATGTCTTTCTAGTCTGTCTCATTGAATAGATACCAGTTACAAGTCTGCCAATGGCTGTGCATTTCTCTTGGCTTTGAACTTTCCTTCTGCTATCTACATGTTACCATTTTCAAAAATCCCTTCGGTATGGAAAACAATGTCCATTACATCCAAATTGAAAGTCTTGTTGAAGGTTTTAGTTATGCAATAAGGGAAATTTTGCTATTTTTTTATTTTGGTGAATTAACCATTTAAGTGACTACTCACCTATACCCATGCAAATGTTCCACCAAAAGAACTCTCCCACTATTATTTTGAGGGGACACCACTGCCCAAGAAGATTGTGATTAGCTTTTTTCTCCCATAGCTAAATGACAATAAGGTGCAGTCAGACCATTCTATGCAGTGCTGGGTCAGTGCTAGAGAATGGTTGGGCTATGCAAAACTATGGTCCAGCCAAACTCAAACAGTTTTGATGGACTGGAAATCTGTCCAGAATGTATCTCGCTTCTTCTGCAATGGATGGATAGATGGATGAATGGGTTGAACAGTTTGAATTTGAAAGCTCTGGAGAGAGTGTTTCAGGGAAAGTAGACTGGACCATCTGAGATGCACTTGAAATTAGCATATATTTTGTTTTGTCAGAATTTAAAACAAGCCCCGTTTTTATGTTTGATAAAGCATGCCTGAAATATATTGAATGCAGACTGTAGATTTGCAATCGCCAGGTAATGAGAAGAGCCTGTCGTATATAAAATAGTTTCATCAGCATAAAAATGTATACCAATATTTTTTGAGGCCGATGCCGATTCCAATATTGGGCAGAAAAAAATTCTGATGACCGATTAATCAGCTTAGTTAAAAAAAAAAGAATAAAATAACTTTTTATTTTTTATTAACGCTTACAACAACAAAGATATGAATTACAGGCAGAACATTTTACTGTTTTACAACACTTTGTCCTTTAGTATTTGTTTAACTTTACAACAGAGAGGATGTTTAAGTACAAAAACATGCAACAAAGCATTAAACATTGGGAAATTATAGAACCTTAAAAAAGAGCCTATATATATATATATATATATATATATATATATATATATATATATATATATATATAGATATATATACTGTTTATAATGAGTGAAGTTACTGGCAAAACATTATTTATACAGCCCTCTGATGCCCTTTAATGTTAAATCACATTTTCTTTACTCCATTATTTTCTTTGCCATGAAGTCAGGACTCATATGAACCAAAATAAAAACCACAGACGCCTTTCTCAGATGTTAAACATGTCATCTTTGATAGAGTTGCATTTTAAATATATAATGGTCACAAATAGTCTGACACTAATGTTACTCCATAACACACACAGTGAGTTGCTGTTACAGCCTGGGTCACATTATAGTATTTTCTGACAAAACTAAGAGTGACTTGACATCATGGTGGTTGCTGAAGACAGATAGCAATATTAATCATTTTAACTGAATAAACCTCCTCCTCTCTGCGTTAACATCGCCCCTCCTTAAATGCACATCAGTATGTAGCTGACAGAGTGATGAACACTCGTTCTGTACTCTCAAATATTGTGTAGACATGTTATTTCTGCAGTTACTGGCTTTTAAGCTGTTAGCTAACGCTATGCTAGGTTGGCATAACTACAGCGATGTTATTGCTAACATAAACAGATGGGGAATAACTTAAGCTGGGTTAGCACAACTTTAGCAATGCAAGGTAAATGAAAAGCATGACTGACGCAACAAAGCACGCGTCACTCGTCATGGCACATGGCAAAGAGAGTTAAAGTGAAATGGGAGACATGTTGAGTCATTGTTAATTTCACAACGTCATTATAAACTTCCCTGTCGGCAAGCTCTGCTCAGCCCACTCCTGTAATCTTGCCTGGCTGTAGCTTACTCCTGTAGTTACTGAGAAGACAGCGGTGAGGATTGAGGATTGAATGGAGTCAGATCTCCATGCATTGGACAAATCGTGCAACGACATCATTCTGCGCGATCCCAGTACTTAACAGCATTTACTGTTTCATGAGAAATTAAGAATATATGTGCGTTTAATCGGCACAGCTCTGGTCAATATGTAATAGTGTCATCAGCATAATGTACATTGCAGTTTAGAGTAGCACATCTAATATTTTTTATAGACAAGGTATATAAAAGAACACCAATGACAGTCCCTTGTGAGAGCACTTGATCTGGAACTGTTACATACTCCAGCCAACCACATTGGGTGATAAAAGGCCGAGAGGAGAATGGTTGGCATGGTAAAACAATTGAAAAATAAAAACGCCTCTCATATCGTATTAACCTTAAATTCATACAGTAAAGTTTTTCACCAGCAATGCTGTGCAAGACAAACACACTGTACACTCCTACTGCAACCTTAATTTTAGGTCAGTATTCTGGAGACATTAAATATATACAATATATCGAAACAAAGCACTAGTAATAGAAGAATAGCCACACTCCTCTTATAGCATTTTCTTTTTGTGTTTGTTTCTGTATGGCACAGGATCACCACTGATGTGCCTTCATTTCATGCTGATTCAGTCCATTTTCTCTGTGTTTCACTGTTTCATGCACCATGAAAATCAAATCACATCTGGAACAAATGCATAGAGCTGATACACATACAGTCACAAATATACAGACTTCCTGTCAAATCTAACCTAATTCTAGTCCTTGTTTGACAGTCAGCGACACTCGGCAGGCCATCTCATGGCGTCCTCAGATGAAGGTCATGTTAAAGAGGATATCTGAGGCTGGATTATCAACCGCAGTGCAAAGTAGGCTACTGTGAGAGATTCTGAAGAGCGAACTTGTATCCAAATCTAGTTTTAAGACCTTAAATTTGTTAGATTTTATTGAGCTCCTGTGTTGTAAAGTCATGTTTTTTAAAATTGTTTTATTATCTGTGTGTCAAATATTTGCATTAGGCAACTTGCTAACAGAGAATTCTTGGCAGTTCTTGTTGGTTTCACGATGACATAGGAAACAAGAAAAGCACTCAGAGAGCACAGTACTCTGCCCATACACTGTACTCCGCCAAGGCTGCTCAGTCGTTGTATCATGGTATGACCTAAATATGTTGCGGGCGGCGGGAATTGATGGGAAATTCCCCCAGAATATTATCAATTGTTCCTTGTATCATTTCGGACAGATGAATCCCGATTAGTCCGCAGTGGTTGATTTGTAGTAGGATTGCAATCATCTGATCGTCAGCAGTTGACAGAGTTCACTTGGAGTCATAGTTACAGTGACGCCATGCTGCCATCTCGCAATGATACAGAAATCTTTAACAAATCCGTAGATCCAGACTATAAGCCGTATCACTGCCAAAATTACAGAGGCGCCGCCTCCTTGGCAGAGTAATAATAAAACTGGCATGTATAATGGAGATCAACAGGGCCCCTTTCAGAAATTTCTGCTTCGGGGTTTCTTAGGAGTTAAATCCGACCATGAAGACATCCATGAGGTTTTAGCCTTGTGTTAATAAATCAACAGTACAAGCAACTGCACAACTCCTCTGTGTTTCACTTGATTATTAGGTGTCATGTGGCCAAGGGTGCTAGAACAGCGACAGTGCCACACCTGATCTGTAATTGTACTTGCAAGAATAAATTATCAAGGTGCTCTGCAGCATCGACCAAAGTCAATTAACTCCTTCTTAAGGCAGTACATTCATTGCCATGGCACAGTCACAGTTTGGAAACGAGCACAATCGAGATGCCACAACAGCTTCTCCCAAGAGTGATCTGATGCCCTTGTCAAAGCAGAGTCACAAGGCAAGACTAAAACTTCCCTACTGTGACGCCGAGGGCAGATCATGTTTCTTTTAACTTGAGGTCACGTTTATGAACTTGGACACTTATCAGTTCAGATACACATACAGTAGCTACATGACCTGTAAAAGTTATATTTTCTCTGCTTGATTAATAAAGCTGTGTTCAGTGTTGCCAGGTTTCTGGCACAGCAAAGTGAATTAATTGCGCTTCTGTTTAGATGTTAGTGGAATTTGGCGTAGCTGTTAGAGATAACAGATAAATCTGACATGCATGCAGGCTATGATGTTCAGTTTGTGTTGAAGAGTTGTGTTGATTTGATTTCATGGTCATTTTGGGGGGTGTTTAAGGTGAATGTGAAGTGCTCCTCCCTTCAGTCAAAAGAAAAAAAAAAACACAAGGAAAAAAACTGCCTGAGCCCATCAAAACTGATACTTTGCTGGCAGAAGATCAGTGCGTGCCAGCATGAAATTAGGACCCTTAGGCTCATAGAAAATATACAGTTATGTGTCCCAAGGTCATGAGGCAGCTGCAAGCTGATGCCAATGTAAAGGATTTATTAGTTAGAAACTGTCCCAAAAAAGAAGCATCACATGGCAGTCATTGCTCAGCAAACTGTATCCTTGTGTCTACACACGCAAATGCTGCTGCTGCTTAACATACACACATTCATTCTTCTTTCTCTCTTCCCTTCATTTCTTCCTGTGCTGCTTGCGTGGTTTCCTTTTAACTTGGAAACTGGCAAGGCAAAGGGGGGTGGGGGGGATTTTTGCTCTTGTGTCAGTGTTTGTTCAAAATATCTCAGTCTTGCGTGAATCCTCGGCCTAAGTTTCTCTGCTGCTCTAACGTCACACTTATGTGTTGCTATAAACTGGAATGACCCACATGCCCTCGTGGTTCTGCAGTGAGCTTAATGTAGCTGAAAGTCCAACCTGCGTGTTGTTTTCATGTCTTATTCTCCTTCGTTTTCTCTGTCATGTAGTAGGATTTTCCTTCTCAGAAATTGCCATCTGGGAAGCCTCTTTGGTGGAGCTGACATTTGAGAGTCAGTAATGTGGAGGTGGAATCTCTTTTGATTAGAACAAAGTGTCAGTTTGTCGATATGACTTGGCTTTGTCTGTTACCCTGCTTAGAAAAAAACAGGCACCAAACACTTTAAAATGAAATTAAACCATATACTAAGCATGATGGTCACATTTGGAGGGGAAATATGATCAGTACGGCCAATCAAGTTGGTTTAGCCCTTTTAAGACCTTAGCTTTTTAGAGCTTTACATTTCTCTGTCATTCTGCCTCATTTCCCTATTCCTCTCTCTTTTCACCCTGTGACTGTGCTTTGTCAACTTCTCTCTTGTTGTTTTCTATTTGCATCTTTCACACACACACGCTCCCTCCCTCTTTCCTGCCTCTTTTAGTCGTCTATCTCCTCACATCCACTCACACTTCTTTCATTTTAAGCTCCCTTATTTAGTCTTTCTCCCAGGCATCCATCATTGTCCTTTCATTTCTACCTTGTATGCCCATATACCGTCATGTATTTGCACTGCTATGTGGGTTGATGTGTTTGTGTTTACTGGTGCACGGAGTCTTTCCAGTGTCCTAGTCACCAGAGTTTGGTGTGATGTAGTAGCCACTGCTAATGTTTGTTTGTTTACCTCCCACAGCCACTTGGAGTCCATTAGCAAGCCTTTGCCCCAGGAGGATCACACACACACTCACAAACACACATGCATGGACACGCACTGTACATGCTCTTCTTCTGTCTGGTTTTCACTGCGACTACAGGCCAAACTGACAGGTAGTCCACTGTTACAGGAGTTTTCTGTCACAACTTTTTGTTTGATAGTGTCCCCAACCACTGTGAAATGTCAGAGCTTTTTGTTGCAATGAAAGGTGGTACTTGTCAACTTGCTTCATCGCTGGTTTCCTTTCCCCAGAATGGCTGCACATTAATATGACATGCACAGTACATTTGTGAGTAGGTGTGCGCATGCTAGTCCCCTGGAAACTACACAAAAGAGTCAGTTGTAGAAATGAATGGATGGAAGTTATTGTTCATTTTGTATGAATCACACAAAAGCCTTTGGCTGCCGGATTTTAGAGGGAAATAAACACTGACCAATAAATATAATAGCAGCAAGCAGCATAGTACATGTGCAGCAAATTAAATTAATCAAATTTCCAAAGTTACGACTGTATTATACTGATCTAAGTTTGCTCTTTCTCCAATTATCAGTAAATGTAATTGCTGGGCAAGTGGAAGTGATTTAAAACTAAAAGCATTTTTGTTGACAAATGCTTGAAATGAAAGATTCGATATTGTGCAGTCCACATGTGGTACACTCCACATCTCCCTGATTTTTTGTGGCTGTAATTGTTAGAATACATTTGTTAATTTATGCATCCATAAGATTCAGTTGTACATTAACATTCATTTGAAGCTGTATATCTGGTTACCTTGCAGATGTAAGTAGATATTGGTTTTCTTTTGTGCTCCGTTTTTGGTCTCCACCATCTCCTACACACTGCTAGTTTTTTCTGCCTTTTGGTAAAAATCAGTGGATTTATTAGATATTTTTTGGTGAAAACAGTTGTCTACTTTCTCACCACTTACAGTACAACACTGTAAGTGGTGAGAGTGAACCAGAATAATATCGTTATGCACCAGATATAGAGATTCATAGAGCTGAGAGGAGCTGTAAAGTTTTGTAATAAATCTCTGTGGGTTTGTCACTACAAGTGGCTCCTTTCAGTTTACACATATTCATTTGACCCTTTGTTTTTTATAGAATATTAGCCGCAGTTGCTTGAAGTGACAAAAGACTTAGTGGTGGTGTTATAAAAAACTAGGAGTTAAACAAATCAGTTAATTTATAGTTCAGTCCACAAGTGCAGAAACTGTAAGTGCTCATATTAATCATGACAAAACCAGAAGTGAGCCAACTTAAGAAATAAATTATCAAGCAGCAGTGTCTTGAAAAATACTTGTGTGTGATGTTTTATTATAATACAGGTTTGATGTCACACCGTTCCACCCTAGTATGCAATTTTCAGTTTGACTATGTATACACATTGTCATTTTTGTATTGCATCAGACAACATTGTTCCGTGAGTTAAAACTGAAATCCAGCCGTTGTGTTTTTTCCCTCATCAGACCACGAGTTACATTATTGGTGCATATTGAGTGAACACAAGTGGAAAGATACCAGACAATATTCAGCCCACAACAAATCATTTCATAGTTGTCTCTTTGTTACATAACCGCATGAATCATAGGGAGATTTTTTTTTTTTTTTTTTTTTTTTATTAAAGAAAAGATGATTTTGATCCTGACTATGTGCAGACAACTTCAGGGTCTATACACAGAGAATGATGTTGCATTATAAGCAGTGATAAGGAGCCTCTCTTTTTCCCTCTCTCTCTCTCTCTCTCTCTCTCTCTCTCTCTCTCTCTCTCTCGACATCCCATAATGATACTCAGACAGACCCAGGCAGACACCCGCTCGTTCCCGATTGGTAGAACTGTTGCCAGGGAGCGTTGCCGTCTCAACGTGGATAGAATCTGTTGTCTGGTACACTTTAGACATGAGAACAACTGCAGGATCTGAATATTTATAACGAGGGGACTGTTCATATTGAGATTGTATAGAGACAACATAAGCAAGGGAGGAAGGATGAGCTCCTGTTCGGCTCACTTCAAAATTTTCATTCGGTGCGCTTTTTTTCGTGCATTGCTACACTTTAAATGAGCTATTAATCAATGTTGCTACTTTCCTGTGACTAGATAAAATGTCTCCTGAACACTGTTTTAGTTAAGTTTTTGTGATCTGCATTGTGTGACGCTAACTTTACCTCCAGACTGAACTTACTTGAACTGTTCCACAAAGTACAAAATGGCGAAAGCATGAATCACAGTATGACTTCTATGGTTTTATGTTTGAATGTTACACTATTGTCCTTTAGTGGGCAGTTACAGTATAACTAGTAATTCAAATCTGTGTGTATGTGTGCGTGTGCATGTGTTTGTTTGCCATCTGGCGAATCGTCTCATTTCTTCATATTATTCAAATATGCCTGGACCTGCTGCTACAGTTAATAACACTGTGCGTAGGTATGAATCCTTGATTAAAATGGATGTAACACATTCCAACAGAGCAGACAATGGCAATCAGAACAGCATTCAAATCTCATATGAAAACGCACAGACACTGTCTGCACAAACACACATACACATACACAGACACACACACATGCCTCACATAAAGTGCCGAAAGTCACAGCCTGGTATATAATGATGATTGTAAAAACACGCCTTGGTACCTATGTGAGAAACTTTGACATGGAAGTGCAAACACGCTCAGTAGGAAATGAGGACACAAGGTGCAGAGAGGAAAGCACGCACACACATATAATCCCTCGTTAGACAAACAAGTTGAGGGAGTTCATGCCTTATATTTTTTTATCAGGGATGTGCAAAGTCTATATTTAATGCAGGCAGCAGGAGGTTGAATTTACATGTGCATGCCTGTGCACTTTTATATATTTGTGTGAGGCACCTTTGCACTAATTCCCATAATGAACGTGTACAGACATCCTTGCTTCGTATCCATTCGTGCATACATTTACATGAACATGCGGCTGAGTGTATGTGCGATGTGGCACTCCACCGTCCTGTCTGCCTGACTCAACATATTCTCCGCTCACTCTCCTTTGCTCTTTCTGTCCCCCCCTCCCTCTTCCTCTTTTCCCTCCCTCTCTCTCTGTCTCTCTCCCCCTCCTCCTCCCTCCTCTCCCTCTCGCTCTGCCTGGCTGGCACGTACATGCATGTCTGTAGACTCTGTACTGTGCTTGCTGCCGTGGCACGCGCCAACCTCACTGCAATGCAGCCCTGTGTGCATTAATTGGCAGAGAGACAGTGGGTATGTGGTATGCAGGGCGGGAAGGATAGAGGGAAAAAAGGGAGAGGGGAGAAGCGAGAGGCGATTTAAGGACACGGTGGTTGCAATAAGTGATGGACAGACCGACGGACGGGCAGTCTGGCCGGTTCACAGAAGGACAGACAGACAAACAAACAGAATGTGTATTGCTGAGTGTGCACAGGGAGATTACCTGACTGTGTGTTGGTGTGTGAGAGCCGAGGACTGTGTATATGTCTGTTTGCATTAGTGTGTTTGCGGATTTGTTTCTCCTGCGTTTGACTGTGCTTTTTGTGTGTGCTCACTCATGTGTGCCTATATGTGCCGTGCAGATATCACACTGCTGGGGCAAAAGCTCTCTAAACCAAAGTCTGACTCACTGTATTCAGTGCTTTGTGATATCCTCCCTTTCATATTTCCGCTGTGACAGAAGAGTAAAAGTTTACTCAGTTTAGCACAACTTTCTTCACTTGAGGTTTCTTTGGCAAAGACTGAAGTGCAATGTGTCTTGATACTTTCTGGGGACACGCTCAGATCGAAAAAAAAAATGCTCTGCATCAGCTTTATATGTTTTTAACAGATTGCGTATTGTGTGGTGAAAAGGTGGATTTTGAAATCATTTACTGAAAGGTTTACTTCATGTCTCATCATCTATAATGCAGTGTGGCAGTGAGAGAGCCATCCCTATTGTTTCTTTTTTTTTTTTGGTTTTTACTCTGACATGCAAGGATTACACAACATTTACGTGTGGATGTGCGTGTTTACATGTACACGCATACTGTAAAAATTCTCTTACTCATCCGTAGCAGCAGTTTTGCATTTATATCCTCCCACACGCATCTTTCTGGAACTTATCCTCTTTGATAGCTGTTGTATTTTCTCTTAGCTGTTGTCCTGTCACAGGCGGTGACATCTGGCTCCTGTCCTCTCTTATCCACATCAAGAAGCATGTAGGGAGGCCTTTTTCTATGCGTCGGCCAAAAAAGTAACAACAGAAAAGACAGAAATGTCACTTGAATAAGCCGAGCTACCGAAGCGGAGGCGTAAATTAATCATTTAATTTATCAATTCATGTAGCAATACAAAATAGTCTTGCGTGAAGACAGTACTGCTCTCTGTTTATGTGTAGGTGTTTGGCAGAGATGTCCTTGCATGATTCAGAGAAAATACACAACACTTGCTCAAAAGTAAAACCTCCTCTATTTTTTTTTTTAACTATTGTCTTAAAAAGATTGTAAGAAAATGGGAAATACCTTGACATGGCAGATTGTGTGTTTTTCTTTTCTGATGAATCTTTTCATTTGTACATTTTTCGGAGGGATTAGAGGATTATTGCATTGTGTATAATAAAGCTTCCATTTTAGCAAAGCTTTGCTTTACCAAGTTGTGACGCATTCTCTCCAGACTTGTGTCAAGCAGGGATTTCAGGAGTTTCACTATTCGATGTGTTAATTAATTAATGCTGGCTGTGACCTCTGTTTCTCGTTTCACTTTTGTCTTAGTCATTCTCCTCCCATTACTGTTAGACCATATAGACATCTGTGTCCAGGGGCAAGTGGCAGAAGTTGCTTCAACCTAATTGTCTTTCTCTACTCGTACTGTCCTCAAATGACTTTCTCTCTGTCTCCTACTCCCTCCCTCCCTCCCTCCCTCAATACTCTCTAGCTCTGCCCAGTCTCTGTCTCCGTCTGTAACTGTAGCCTGTGTTTTTCTCTCCCTCCCACTCCCTGCGACGTATAGATACTGCATTGATCAGACACACGCGCGCAGACACATGCACACACACACGCACACACACAGCGAGCCTCCCACTCCTTTCATCATTGATTCGCTCTGCTCTGCTCTCTTTCTCCCCCCCTCCCTCTCTCTCTCCCTCTCTCTCTCTCTCTCTCTCTCTCTCATTCTCTTCCTCCCTCTCTCTCTCTCTCTCTCTCTCTCTACAGCGGCACTTGTTGAATTCAACCCTTGGAGAATAGAGAGAGGGGAGAGAGAAACAGAGAGAGATAATGACAAGGAGGCAGAGGGAGGCTTTGAGACAGTGCTAGAACAGACAGTGAGCAGAGAGAATGGGGCTTTGGAGGATATAGAAGATAGAAGATAGGCTGGGAAAGACAGTAAGAAAAAAGGTCAGTCAGACAGCAGAGGGAATCATCTTTTGAGACAGTGGGAATGACACTTTAAGTGAAAGAAAGAGTCGACCAGACGGAGTGCTCTCCTTCCATCTCCAACTATTTCTCTTCTGTCCTGGTCCTGACTGCTGCTGCTGCTGCTGCTGCTGTGTTTGTGTGTTTGAACCAGAAGACTGGCTTACACAGGTCAGAACTGTCTGGGATAACAGTGGGCTCTCTTTTTTTGTGCATTTGTGCATGTGTAAGAGACTGTTAGCAGGGGGAAAGTCATATGCTGGTTTCTCCAGGTGAGTGCTAGTGTGCCAGAGTACACAGTAATTTCCCTATGCAGCCTGTACTGCATGTGTGTGTGTGCGTGTGTGTGTGTGTGTGTGTGTTCGTGTGTGTGTGTGTGTGTGTGTGTGTATTCGTGCATACACACTTTTATGTAAGTAAGCCAGAGTGCATGTCTCTCTGTATGGAGTGCATGAAGTGGGAGAGAGAAAGTGTGTATGTGTGTGTGTGAGAGAGAGAGGCGGTGACATTTTTTTTCAGTTTGTATTCCTGGAAACTGTTCTGCAGCATTGCTCAATAATGAAACTAGTGCGTATATGTATGTGTGTGTGGTTTGGTGGGGAGACAGAAACAATGATACAAGGTTCAGGGAAAGAAAGAAGGTGCAAATAAGCCTGGAGCATGTTACTGAGAAGGAGTTAAAGGAGCCATCAAAGTTAAGATGAAATTGTGTGTTGGATTACTGAATCGTTTTCTGGCCAGAGTTTAGAATGAGGACAAACGCTGACATACGTATCGTGTCAACAAATTCAAGGAGAGTCTCTAAACTGTGGCATGAAATGCTGATTGTATTCAGTATGGTTTTTCCATGCTGTGAAAAGTTGTTGTCAAGGTGGACTTTCAGGTTATCAAAGTCCATACAGCAGACGAAGTGTTGTTGATGCATTTAGTGCAGTACATGGAATGAGTCCAAGGTTCTTGGAATTTAAGTCATGTAAAACAACATAGCCTTAAGGTATTTCACAACATTCTATGTACAGTAGGCATGGCATTGTGTCCGTTGTTTCTTTTTTTTTCCTGTGGAGTGACTTGACTCCTCCTTTTTCTCTCCTGCCTCTACTTTCTCACCCACTATCTCCACATATCCATCTTTCTTTCACACACCTCTCACTTTTCCCTTAACTGTATTCGTTTTCTCACTTTATCACAACTCTATTTTCATTCTTACTCTTTGCTTCCTACTAAGATTCTCTCTTTTTTTCCCTTCTCGCCTCTCTACCTCCCTCTGGCATGTCTTTTCATCTTTCACGCATTTTCTATTCAGTCCTTTCTTTGTCACTGTATTTTGCATCTTCAATGCATTTTCTATTCCTTCTTTTTTTGTTTTTACAGATGCCTCTCTCAGTGGCAGAGTCTGCAGTGAATATCTGAAGCTCCATCTTCCTATCCCTTGTGGCCAACATGTCCCAGCTGCTCCATGTGGAGATCCCGAACTTTGGAGCCACAGTTCTGGGCTCCCTTAATGAGCAGCGCCTGCTGGGACACTACTGTGATGTATCCATTCTGGTCAAAGGTTGGTTAGCAGGAAATCTGGAGGTTTTGTGTTATTTGCAGAACTGTGAAACAGTGCTGGAATTTTTTTTAATAAACATTCTTCTTTTTCTCCACCAGGTCAGGCTTTCAAAGCCCACCGGGCCGTTTTGGCTGCCAGCAGCCTCTACTTTCGTGACCTCTTCAGCAGCTCTACCAAGACCCAGTTTGAGTTGCCTTCCTCAGTCACACCTGCTTGCTTTGAGCAGATCCTCACTTTCTGCTATACAGGGAAGCTAACAATGGCAGCTAGTGAACAGCTGGTGGTCATGTACACAGCTGGCTACCTCCAAATTCAGCATATAGTTGAAAGAGGCATGGACCTAATGTTTAAGGCAAACTCACCTCACTGTGACTCACAAACAGCAGGATCCTTAGAAGAAACAGGATCTGAGCCACAGAGTCCCTGTAATAATGGAAACGGCCTTGCAGTCGCCGCCCTTTTGGGGACCCCGGGCTGGTCTCCATCCCTGCTCATGCCGCAACGCAAGATTAAACTCGAAGGGGGTGATCCAACACCCCTGACAGTACCCTCAACACAAAGCAAGATTTCGTCTTCGGAGCTGGGGAGTCGGCTGGCGAGGGCCGGTTCGCTGTTCTACACGACGGCCGGAGGGACCCCCATCCCCGGGATGCCTCCTTTCCACCTTCAAGTGGCCAGTGGAGGTGGAGCAGGAGGAGGAGCAGGCGGTGAAAGGTCCAGTCCTGGAGCGTCTAGTCTGCCCACCACTGACAGTCCCACGTCCTACCAGAACGAAGATGAGGAGTTTGAGGAAGAGCCCTATGATGGGATCACTGAGGAGGCCTACAGTCATCTCTATGGACGTTCAGCTAACCCCTATGGAAGTAAGTATTTTGTTGTAGTTTATGCATTTATGAACTCTTTGTGAGGTGTTGCAGACCTTGGTGTGCAGCAAACACTAAAGGCATACCAGTTGAAAAGCACGAAGGCTTTTTACTCTTTTCACTACAGTCCACAACTAATGCTACATTTTCATCTTGCGACAAACTCAAGAATGTTTCATTTCACTACACTTACTTACAGCATGTACTTACAGCATTTACTTTTCACGTGCAAAAACAAAAGAGAGTCTCAATGGCAAGGGTGCTTCAATACAATCTTTATCGTCAAGTAAGATCTAAGTGCATTTCTTTCTCAACTGCCCTTGCTTGAAATGGAGGAAATTCATTTGATATCAGACCAATCTATGAGTCAAACTCAGCATGACTTGCAGGAAATATAAGCATAAATGTAACCTGTTGTGTGTGTCATGTGGGGAAAAAAAACCTAAACTGATGCACATTCATTGCTTCCCAGTTACATTATTTAATTTTTCATAAATCATGTATCCTGCACATCTTAGAAAAGCAGGATGTTGTGCCTCCAGTGTGTGTGGGTTCTCTCAGCATAAAGATAGCTTTATGGAGTTATGATTGGAGTACATCGTGACCAACAACACTCTCCTCATCACAGCTTCAACAGCTGGTCTGTGTTGCTTTTTTATTATGGTTTTCTACCTCAGTTTCATAATTGTGTAGATTTGTCTACACATACAAGCATAGATGGTATAGTTACTTGAGTTTGCATTCACATAAACACACACAGATGGATAGTCACACACCCACATGTGCACACACACTCCATCATTCTTCACATCCTGCAGCTCAAAGGCATCACACAGGCTTGTCAAATTCTAGAGTTTCAGATATTTATGAAATCCACTCTATCTGCAATCAGTCAGAGCACCCCAGGGTGACATTGTAGGATATTTGAGACCCATGCACATCTTTCCTGTGTGTGTGTGTGCGTGAGTGTGTTTTTGTGTGTGTAGGCATAAGTGTCTATGCACATCCTAATAGATTAATTCACACTTTTCAGCATGTGGATACGTGTGACAATTAATGGACTCATCTCTCCTGTTCTCTCTGTGTGTGTGTGCATGTGTGTGTGTCATCTTAGAGGTTTGGGGGAAACATTTTGTGAGTAGGAACCCTACACCCAGTTTTGGATATGTCCCTCTCCAAAACTCAAGTTGCTGATGCAGCATCATGACTTATCCAGGATACATCTGCAATGCTTTAAAACATTTATGAAACACAAAAAGACTTGTATGAGATTACCGCAACCCGCTTTACTAATTAAACTGTATAGCTTTTATTTTTTTTATTTTGACAGGGCCACAGAAGGCAGGTGTGGCTCATAGTATAACTTTAGTTTTGCTGGCTACATACACATTTACCACTATCTGTTTTGCTGTGTAATACAAAACCTTTCGTGTTTTTTTTTTTTTCTAAAATCATTCTGTTCTTTCTTGCTTTTATTAGTTCAGGACAAGCCAGAGATGGCAGCGGTGCCCTTGGCCTTGGAGAACCGCAACTGCGTGCTGATCCGCAGGGACCTGGTGGCGCTGCCTGCAAGCCTCATAAGCCAGATAGGCTACCGCTGCCACCCTAAGCTCTACACTGAGGGGGACCCTGGGGAGAAGCTGGAATTGGTAGCTGGTAGGCACACACATTCACTACACACACACATAGACGCATACATCCACTTATATACATTTAATACCTCACATTTTACCACGCGCAGTTTCCCAGAGATTGATATGCAGTAGTTTTGGAAAGCATTCATATCACCACACTAGATTAAAGTCATTTAAAATTCAATACTTGCGAAAATAAATTTAACTGAATTAATTAATTTCAACTAATAAATTCAGAAAGTAAGAGAACTCCATTACTGCAAAATAGAAACACTTCTAAATCACAAAGAGCTTTTATAGAAAGAGAACATTGATTGGACAACCCAGTGACCTTTAATAATAAGGGATAATAAGGGTGAAGTATATGTGCACAGTCTGCCTTCTCTCCGATGTATACTCTGAGTATACAGTAGAGCGGAAGCATATAATTGAGACATTGGGGTTACATTGTGCTTGGAAGTCAGTACTTTTAAATTAAATCCTTATCACTGGATAAAATCTGTTCACCAAAGCAGTGTCTGACCCATGTTCAGCTCAGGCCAGGAGACAGTACATTGAGTTATTCAGACTGACTGCCATAGCAGCTCTGACCCACGTCCCTGTGTCGGCCTGTCCGAAAGGGATCAAACAAAGCTGGAGAGTTTCTTTGCAGGGATTTTAGACTGTGACAGAAGGACAACCATCTCTGCAGTTATCATCAATCAGGCCTTTATGGAAGAGTGACTAGACAGAAGTCACTCTGGAGTAAAAAGCATATGACTGCCTGCTGGGAGTTTGCCAAATGGCCCTCACAGAGCTACGAGAGTACGAGAGAAAAGATTGTTTTGGTATAATGAGACAAAACTGAACTCTTTGGTCTCGCTACCAGATATCGCTCTTGGCAGTCGAGTCAGAGACTTTCAAAGAGAACAGGTACCACTCAACATGTAGGTCATATAATTTTTACAATGGAGCGTGGCAAAAAAAATTTAATCAATTTAGTGCAGAGTCCTTCCAGACAGAAGGATGGAGTCTGAGTATTTCCTAGTGCAATTTAGAAGACAGACACAGCTGAACGCAAGGAAACATGCACATGCAAGATGTGGTCAATAATGAAAACTTGTATTGGTGCAAGAGTTCAGAAAGTTACCACATGGTCAAATTCAATCAAATCAAAATGTCAGTTTATTAAAAACAGATGGGAACATAATGAAAATGTGTAATTATTCTCTGTTATAAGATGCAAACGGTCTTGAAAAGAAAGCAAATCCAAGTAAATTAAAAATGTGCTCATTTATCTCTCAATTTTGGATTTGGACAGTTGAAACGTTGTTTAAAATCTAATTGAACAGGGACTGAAAATGTAGAAAAGACTAAAAGACAACCTGCTAAATGGGACAAACAGACAAGAGTCTTAAAAAGCAAAGAAACTGGTTGTAATGTAAACATGTTGCTCATTAAATACTTCTTTGTTTCCATGCTCTACAGGTACACAGGTGTTCATGACTCGAGGCCAACTGATGAACTGTCATCTGTGTGCCGGAATCAAACACAAAGTCTTGCTCCGCCGTCTGTTAGCAACGTTCTTTGATAGGTGAGTATAAAGATGTGGTCAAAGAAGAGGTTGCATCAAACAGTTTGTATCATCAGTCCCTTAGATTTGAGTTCTGTGCATGACTCCGACACTACTGCTGTTGTCACAAACCAACTTTCACACCCCATCTGTGGCCATGTTGTGCAATGCGGTTAGTTGTGGGTCTTCCCATGTTTATCCACTGTATGTGCCTGTTGCTTACTCTGCCCCCTGGTGTTGACTCTGTGTCCCTGCAGAAACACTTTAGCCAATAGCTGTGGGACAGGCATCCGTTCCTCTACTAGTGACCCCAGTAGGAAACCCCTGGACAGCAGGGTCCTCAACGCTGTCAAACGTAGGTTTATTGTCCAGATCATCTGATAATATATGTGATAGACATTGCAAGGAGAACAATTTGTCAATAAGTGCTTTGCTGTTTTTCTCTTCCACAGTCTACTGTCAAAATTTCAACCCTAACTTCAAGGAGAGTGAAATGAATGTGATTGCTGCTGACATGTGCACAAATGCGAGGCGTGTCCGCAAGCGATGGTTGCCCAAGATCAAGTCCATGCTGCCCGATGGCATGGAGGTGTACCGTGCAGGGATGGGCATGGGTGCTGCTGTAGGCCTGGGCCTCGCTCTGAGTGCCCCTCAGTCAGGGGTTCCCCTTCCCTTCGAGCCTGACTTCAAGACCTTAGAGCAAAGGTTGTATCCAGATCGCAAGGACCCTCTCAGGACTCACCCACCGCTGACAGAAGGTAGCCCCGGGTCTGGGGCGGCTGGAGCAGAGGCTGAAGGTGAAGGTGAAGGAGTAGTCCAAGAGGAGCAGGAGGAAGATGAAGATGAAGGTGGGTTGGAGGGTGTAGACGGATCACTGGGGGCGCCGACTTTGATCCCGGGAGCCGAGGCGGGCAACTGTGGCGACACGCCACTTGAGCCGGAAGTGGAAAGTTTTGGACAAGGTCTGAGGGTGAACGGACAGTGAATGTCCCTTTGGGCTGCCTCTCATATTGTGAAATCTGTTTAACACCATGTTTTCTTTTGCTTGCTCTCTTACTCTAACATCTCGCCCACCACTCCTTCTTCTCCTCCGTGCTTCCTCAACAAGAGTTTTTCAGCACAAACAGCTGCACTCGTAGATCTTATTATACGGGAATTTGTCACATGCATGCGCACACGTGTGCTTGTGTATTCGCATATTTACTGATAGTGGAAGTAGAACACTGATAGGACACAGGCATGGCATTAGCACAGTCTGAAAATCAACCCTTTCTGCTCCACCCACTTTCTCAGTATGGACAGTATATACTCAGTATTTCGGCACCCAAAGCAAAATTACAAAGGCCCTATAGCAGAACAAATGGCTGTAATGATTCATCATTTCAGTGCAATACAAAAGCAACAGCTGCTTTGTTGGCAATTTATGGGCTGTGGTATTACGGTTTGTAAAATGATTCCACTTTCTTGGAAAGCAGCATCTGAAAATAACCCGTGTAACCTTGGGAAACGAAAGATCATAGACACAGCTCCTTAAAAAGAGCAATGTTTGCAATGTCTGACCACTTTACAGTACGTGAGTGTATAGTAATTATGTATAAATATATACAAAGATTGTATTACAGTTAAAGGTCATGTACTCTATTAGCATCATGAAGCAAAGCAGTTTTACTCCTTGTCAAATCAGCACATCAGGTGTATGATAAAAATTCCAAACCGGTCTTTCTGTGAATACTAAAAACTTCTCCACAGTCCGGAAAACAAATCTATCACATGGAGTTGTTGTTTCATCCATATTCGCCCGTGACATATCGGATTAGATTGTCAATGCGATGCCTGTGTCTGCTCCGCACCGCCCCTCCCATCCGCACATACAGACACACACACGTGCACACATTTTCCACTCTGTGATACTAGCCTTTAATATCCGCACCGATGTATTTAAAATACACTGTCCACATAAAAAAAAAGAAAAGAAAAAAAAAGAAATGTTACAATGCTGTTTAAAAACCTTTTAAATGACATCATTCTGTCATGGAGATAACAGAGAGAGACATGAACAAGAACATGCACTAAAATCCAAGCTTGCATGCATTAATACAAACAATGGATAGAAAGAATTATTGTAAACAACAAACAAAGCCACAAACCTGCATTTAAATAAGATAACAGCTACTGTTGCCTCAAGATATGCCATTAATACGCAAAAGGACTTTCTCCAGCGAGATCTGACCTCAGTGGGATCTGACCTCAGTCTGACACGTTAGAACTGACCTGGGTGTGACCCGGGATTGACTGTGTTTGACACAGAATCAATTGGAATTTCTGTTTTTTGTTTTTGTTTTGTTTTTATAAACTATGGAGTGTGCTGTCACCACAAGTAGAGGAGACTGAAATATGTGGAATAGTAAGAAGAAGTGCACTACACTGAGTGGTAGAAGAAAAAAAAGAGAGAAGCACTGTTCCACCTCCATGTGGTGGAGTGATATGCACCAAGACTACACAGTCCTGCTTCCATCCTTGTTTTTGTTTGTTTGTTTGTTATTGTGGGTGGGAGGGTGGGTAGGTGGGTAAGTTATTGAATAAAACTTATAAGAGCAATTTATGCTGGCTTATTGCATTTGCACTTGAGAAGGTTAAAGGGTGGGAAACTGAGGAGTTTGGCAAAATGGGCCTGGACTAAAAAAGACTGCAGATTTCCACCTCATCACCCTGATTCTTTCTCTGATCGGGGGATTGTGGGTTTGGAAAGAAACAACAGGTCTTTCTGACGATGACTGTTTCTTTTATTTTGTAAGGGGGAGTGAGGCCAGGTCGGACAGGGACTTAAACCTGTATTTGTCGTAAGCGTTTTCTGTTTTTTAAATATGTTTTCGTGCTTTTTGCCATGCATAGGACACAGTCCAGACAGCCTTTATTGTTTCGTGCATTGATTTGAAAAGATTCACTGTTGCTTTTCTGCATTTTTGTTTTTTGTATTTCCCGATCAGCAATGAAAGCACATTTAATCACAAGACCAGACCATTATTTTAAGTGAATGAGCTGAAATTTATTTTAAGCCACCAACATTTTGAAAAGTGAAAAATCAAATTAATCATATTTTTTCTGCTTCGGAAAGTGGTCGCATAAATTTAGAACTGGGCGGGAAGTACAGCACTTGTATATGCCCCTTATACATGTGATCTGTTTGTTGATGCTTCACTGCTGTGCCACTTCTAAAGGTTGGGCCAGATTATTCTCTGTCTGTGCTCGAGGTATCTTGTTTCGGGGGAGCTTTAAGATGGCCCTGCACAAGAAACACAGGGTTGTAATTGCACTAGGTAATAATAATGACGTTTACAGTATCTTTTTTGAATTTCTTTTGGAAGAAATGAGATCTGCGATAGATCAAACACGGCTGTGATGGAATGGCTGAGATGATGGATGAATGTAAACTGTAGCACTGCTTTGGTGAGGGTCCAAGCCTTGATTGAATTTGGTAAAATATTGAATCTTTTTTTTATTTATATATGACTCAGTTTTTTTTCAATTGCAAAATGGGCCATAACATCAAATTGATCTGACTGTGAGGCTGAGTGATGTTCTTTACCTAAAGCTTTAGTGATTTTTAAAGTGATGTGAAAAGGTCTTCCAATGTAATGAACCGCAGGTAGCATTTCACTAATATGAGCAAAACTGAGTGAGGTTCAAATACAGGCTTTTTTCTTTCATTTCTTTTTTTTTTTTACTTTTTTTAAAATCTTTATCTCAACACTTATGTGTTCCTAATGTTGAATCACAAGCTTTGGCTAATTCTATCTTTATATCATTTTTAATTTATTCAACTTAACTTTCCCTTGTACGAAAATAAAGAATTTCAGTTGTCTGTTGAGCCCAATATCTTAATTACTAATCACTTCTGGTTTTGTGAACCCAAGCTGAGCCTTTTCAAAATGGATTTGTGTATATTTTGGAGTTGAACTAAATGCACAGTTATTACTTTAGATTGCAAAATAGCAATCAAATGTATCTACCCGCCATACAAAAATCTAAACCCTAAGTATGCATGCATGATTTCTCTCTTTGTATTTGCATGTACAGGAAATCTTTGCCTTACAAGGATCTTTTTGAATGAGCAGAACATTGCATAGCCAATAATTATATGAGAATATATTGAAATATCACATCTATCAGCTCGAATTAAAATAAAGCAGTAAACAATATAGAGTGGGAAACATTGATGGAGTCTACTGTAAGAGGGTGGAGCAGTGCCTTAGACTGTGAATGTGTGGGTGTGGATGTGTAACAGAACTTTATGTTTGGAGACAAACAACACCAAGGACCTGCTCTGTAATCAGAGAATACAGACACTGACAAATTTGTTGCCTTATTAACACTGTGATTCAAAATTGTAAAATTAGTGTCCAAAAACTTTAAATAGTTCAATTACATATTTTCTTATTTTATGTTTTAGAACATAGAATTTTTTAAAAAAGACAAAGTGTACTAGATCAGCAGCCAAATTAAGCTAAAGTCGTTACAACAGATTCAACAGTTACTCTTCAACAACATGGATCCTTGGTTCTCTCTAAGATTGACTTTAAAAACATAAAAGGAAATCTGATATATGATAATTCTTCCAGTCAAACCTGTTCATCCACTTGATCACATTAAGCTTGAGGTTATTTAAGGTGTCTGTCTTATAAAACATCAGCTTCTACAAGCTTGTTCATTTTTTCTGCCAAACTGCAAACTATGTCTGACTCCCGGACGACAGCCAGTCATTTTAGATTGCTTAGGGTGTTTTCTTTTTTTTCTTGTGCAGGGTAAATTGAACGATGTTGCACTATAAACTGAGAAATTCTCAGAGAATGTCATGGCTAACCCTTTGGAGGATGTGCTCTATTTGAGGTGGCTGAAAGAGAAAGTCCTGGAAAATGTATGTGATAATATGTGTTGTACACGTTTTTTTTTTAAATTCAGACCAGTGTCTCATTTACTTATTCACCTGGATGGGAATGACAAAATAAGAATAGAATGGGGTTGTTACTTGAAAAAGAAGTTATTTTCACAAACATTTGGTTGCAAATAAATTTTTCCATAATTTATTAAACCTCTCATAGTGCTCTGTTCATCCCCCATTACTGTAAACCTAATGGGCACAAAAATTTTTTTGTTCTGTTTAATGGGCTTATTTTCCTGAAAACAATACATTTATATGCAAATAGACACTTGTATCATAAAAATGCATGCCATTCAGACACTCACCCGTAACCCAATGAAACCTCTGATCTTTATGCACCATGTATTTTATGCTGAACAACTGTTGTCACTGTTAGCAAACAAAGACCGAGGAGTCTTGCAGTGAGCAGGGCTGTATTTTTATTATACACCCACGCCTTTCGTTGAATGTTTGTGCAATCTCCTGTAATGATGACAGCAAAGTAGTGATAAAGAGCGGAATACATAGACTTAACTACCCAGTTGAGTGTGCATTTGAACCTTCAGCAGACTCAGAAAAAAAATGCACTAAAAGTTTGTACGTGTATGTATGTGTCCTTGAACATAATGCCAGCACTTTAGAACTACTTTGAAAAATGAGAAAGAAAAACATCAAGAGTGACCAAGGGTTTAGCAAATGAGGGGTAAATGCAACTTTTAAAGCCATGTGTTCAGAGCGCTGACAATCAGATAATGGATGAGACCCAAAGTGCACTATGGGAGATATGACATGACTTGCTGTGCTCTTGCTATTTGCTTTGTCTTTCTCCTGCTTGCTTTGGTCTGTGCAAGCTTGCTCTCCAGAGGGGAGGGACACGGTGATGTTAACTCCAGGCTTCTTGGTTATAAGTGTGTGTCTTTGTAACAACGACTGACTCATACCTTGGTGCTTCGTGAACAGAGCAACCATGTTGACATGGACCATATCTGTCATGCTCTGGTAAGCATTGGCCGAACTCGGCCCTCAGTCCGGGCTCATTGGTAACCTCTTGATGGACAACAATGCAAATGGTAAAAAAGAGGATCTTATCATGCAACTCTACACTTTGATCATGGTAATGTTCTTCACTATCAACAGGGCTTGGACCAGGCAAACTGGGATGGGACAATTTCAGTGTCGATACTGCTTTATGTTTCAATTGAAAAATGTTAAAATGTTTATGCGCCTTCTGACTCAAGCATCAATAATATATACAACAGAAATGCAAGTTGCCACTTTTGATGTTGCATATGAATCTACCTTTCATTCCCATCATGGTATTTGCCATCACCAGTTTTAAGTTGTATAGTCCAAGAGTACCTGATTTCTTTAAATGCAATACAGAAAAATCTGCTTTCTAATAAAAGTCCTTATGTCACCATATACTGTCCACTTGTTGCTTTTGTTTGTTTTTTGTTCCCAGAGCTGAATAGATACCTTTAGGGATCTGTGTTGCTCTGATCTAAATACCTGCCACACAAGAGAAAGTTTTTGCTAGCCGCAGTGTATGGTAGAAATGCAAAAAATGTAAACATACTGGTAAGGAAGTGCCACCAGAAGGGAAATAAAATAGTTACTCTCGCTGTGTGTGCCTTTGTACAGTGAGACGCTTTTGAAATTAAAACTATGCTAAATTTTGCTGAATATTTTACTGGAATTTCCCCAGAGCAATCGGAGAACTCGGTGTACTGCCAGTTTTATTTCATGGAGAAACTCAGGACTTCATAGATTTCAAATTATTTACAGCAATTCTTTTTGGAGGACCCATTTTACATGCATTTTTGGGAAGGAGCATAGAAAATGGTCAATCCAAATGACTTTATTGTGGATGAGACTAAGCACATTTAAGTTTATAAATGTGATATCTTGCTATCCATTAAAAATTATAGACTTTGATTAATGATAGCATTTACATTTTTGGGAAAGCCATAATGTGAATGAAATCACTGGTACATCAGACACATGGATTGGTATCATCTTTTTACTGTAATTTTAAAGAACCTTTCTTTTAAATTCACAGATTTTTTTTTACTGCATTTTTAAACTACTAATATGCATTACATTAAAAACCTGTAACTTTGAAGACAACAGTTGTTGACATGAAAAGAGTAAATTCAAAAATGTATCCCCACTACAAACAAAAAGAGGAAACTATTAAATTAAAATTTGGTAGTTCAAATATATTTCTAAAATTAGAACATTACATAGATTTGTTTAAATATGTTGTTATATATATATATATATATATATATATATATATATATATATATATATATATATATATATATATATATATATATATATATATATATATATATATATAAAAAAATTTGTAATTCTATCAAAGCTAATTTCATTGCTTTTAAACATTTTAATTTATTTATATCTCTCATTAAACATTAAGAAGCCTAAATACACATGATGCTATGTAACATTAAGGCTAGAAAATGTATTTTAATTAAGGAAAAATACAGTATTTTTATGAAACTGTTATTTATTTTTACTTTAAAATATCTTGTTATCATGAATCAGGAAAGCAACCATACTTTTCTACTGTAAGTCATGAAGCCAACCATGTAGCCATGTTGCCTACGTGTTCTCACTTTATTTGTTGAGTAGTATACAAAGTGACAGTTTAATTGCAATGACCTGTTTCACTTTTATTTAAGTTAACCCCAGCAGGACTGAGAAGTGGAGTAATGGCTTGATAAAAGTGTTCTTTTGGGAATTAGTAAATAGTGTTTGGCTCATTCCAGAATTGGAGAACATTTGGACATCAAAATTTTTGAAAAATAAACCTTCTCTTTTACAATTTTCTGCTCCATATTCATCAATAATAGGTAATAAACTACCAAAGGCTTGATTGGTTCAGCTTACTCATCAATGGTACCATTTTTATGCCATGTTTTATTTGTTGTTTGCTAATCCTACTCTAATCACAGTAACAGGGTTGCAAATCCATGCAAACTGTTAGCTTTTTGAGACAAGAAAAAATGACAAGAAAAAGAGAAATTGCATTTTAGGGGGAACTATTTCAAACACTCTTTTCTCCTATTTTTTTTTAAAGATTTTGTCTCAGGACAGGTATATTTACACAAAAACTGCATGTTTTAGTATTTTGTACATAGGTTATTTGAAATGTGATGGGTGGGACGTAAAATGTCCTCCATTTCTGGAATGACCTGTTTCCTCATAAATTTTTTTTAAATATGCCTTGGAGCTACATCTATTTTTGTATATGTATTTGAATCTACGGTTATTCCAAAATGTACCAGATTTCGTCCTCATTTTTGTGGAGAATGCTTAGTTTATGAGCTCACTGCTGTGACCTTCCTGTTTTTCTCTGGCATCGATTAGTCATCCTAGTGTTTTATCTCGTACGACAAAATCGCGCGGTGTGTCTTCAGCTGTACAAATGTGTCTCAAAACTTTGTCTCTGATACACACTAGCAAGGAATAAACTACAACAACACATCTGCAGGAAAAGCGACAGCTTCTCATCTTCAAAATGAGCGACGACACAGACTCCCCTCCTGAGAGGGAAATGAAGGTACGGTCTGTTATCCAAGAGTTGTGTTGACAAGTTAGTATGTTTAAGCTACTGCGTCAGTTCATCCTCAGTGGTTGCAGCTAGCTTAGCTGCTTAGCTAGCTGTCGGGTTTTGGTGTTTGGTTTAGTTCACCCTAACCCCAAAGTATTTACGTTACTGTTTTAATAATGCTGACACAACTAATAGTTCAATCTTCAGTAGCAGTTTAAATCCTTACAATAAAAAGCTGTTTCAGCAACTTCAACCTCCTCAATTTTTAGCTAGTTAGCTATGCTAGCACTGTAGCTGTTAGCTTATAAATGTACTCTTGAGAGTTGAATACCTTCGTGTTGAGTGAATTAACAGCCATCCATGTCTAAAATAAAATTCCCGAATACATGTTATGTCTTTAGTTGTAACATTACAAAAAACTTAGCATTATTAGCCGACATGATGACACCGCATGTTGGCTGGCAGCTATCTGTTTTGTTATTTACGAGTCAAATTGAAAGTAGCCAAACAAGTTGTACACATGAAACGAAAGTATGAAGTTTAGCTTTGAGATCATAGCTCAGATATACAAACCATGTTGTCAAGCATGCTTATATAGTGTGTGTTTTTGTATATTCGTATTTTTAAGGGTATAGTTTACTTGGCGTTTCCTGAAGTACAGTCAGATCTGTTTACCACCCACCATTAAGTAACAGTGCTTGGTTTTCTTTTCAGGATTTTCAATTTCGTCAGATGAAGAAAGCAAGAGTTTTCGAACCTGCTGAAGATTTGCCAAAAGACAGGTCTAGTCTGCTTGCCATCTCAAACAAGTTTGGTTTAACTTTTGTGGGGCTTGGCAGAATATTCAAAATATACTTAACTCAAGATATTCTGGCTGCGGATAAAATTGATGGCAACTCCAACGAAGTAGGTAAGAATATGACCATGCAGGTTTGAATTCACATTTTTTTTATCCTGAACACATCTCTCTCTTAATCTTTAATCATGTGTTTTTACTCATGAGTCACTCAGTTTTCCCTGTGTGTTCTAGTCAAGGGGATACCAGCCGTGGCTGAGGTGACTGTGGAACTGGATCTGCACCACTTGACTCTCAGTTGTGATGAACTCACTTTGTCAGTCTGTGGCGTGTCTGAGGAGGCGGGTTTGTCCCTCACGTTCTATGATGTGCGCACGTTAATGAATAAGGTACCTACTTTAGTACATCTACTTCACGCACCAGTGTGTTAGACACCCACCATATTTATTTCAGATTCTTCTCGAGCCAGTGTAACACACATAAAGAGCCACTTTAATATATATTCACAGGATTTGCTGCACTGTGATTGTTACTGTAGGTCTCTGGATCACTACAGTCAAATGCAGCATTCTGACTGAAATCAAAAATGTCAAATGAGAAATTACTGATCTGTGTATAAAGTTATCCGATTTAGAATGGAAAATGCCTGGCAGAAAAATTACAGTGTAAAAACTTAATTATAATGAATAGCAGTCACATGTGTGGTTGCAGTAGACCTTATTTTTACTTTCTACAAATGAATAACTAATCACTTTTTTTCAGCCATTATGAAAACTTCCCTGCGTGCTGTCAATGGTTAGGTTAGTAAAAAGTAGTAGTGAAAGAAAACATTTTTTGGACATAAAGCCACGTTTTCCAGGTTCACAAATTCCGTTGTAAATTTAATTGCTTCTCTTGCCTAAGCATCCAACTACAAAATGTCCTGTTATCTGCCAGATTTTGTGATTGCCCTTTGATTCTTTTTTGTTTGTTTTACTTTGTATTCCTCGCTTTTCTTAGGCGAGACCACAGAAGCTACCTTTTGCATCCTTGCAGCCATCTGTACCCCCTGGCACTTTAGTCCAGGACCTGAAGTGGAATCCCGCTCAAGCATCCATGTTGGCTGCCTGTCTGTCTGATGGCAGTATGATGATTCTGGATGTTACTGACGTTGTCAAAGTACAAGCTGAGCTACCTGCTTTAAGTGGCATCACCTGCAGTGAGTGACACTCTTAATATAATTGTTGCGTTTAACTGCTAAGTATCTCTGACGTAGCTCAGTTGTATTATATTCACTTTGTTTAACACAGTTTGCTGGAGCCCTAAAGGAAAGCAAGTTGCTGCTGGAAAAATGAATGCCACAGTCAGTCAGTATACACCAGTAAGTGAACCTAATTTGCTGTAATTAAAAATACAATGCTAATTAACCTTTGAAAGCATCAGCAACTGATTCTCGTTCCTTTTGCAAAGGCTCTAGAAGAAAAGAAAGTCATCCCATGTCCACACTTCTACACTTCTGAGGAACCTGTTAAAGGTAAGAATGCCACTGTTGTATCTATTAAAATGAGTAAGAGCTGTGATGAATGCCTAAACACTAAACTGATTATTTTCTTATTGACCTATTATTTGTGGCTTATAGTGACATTTTGATTTTGTCATAAAAATATTGCATAATTAAGGTCCTACTGTAATGAATTACTCTAATTTTGCCTGACCCTAATGCCTCTCTTTACCATTGCCTCTCACAGCTCTGGATGTGCTGTGGTTGAGAACGTATGTGTTTGCAGTGGCCTATGCAGCTGCCGATGGGTCTCTTGAGACCCCTCCTGAGCTTGTGTTGATCTCCCTTCCTGTGAGTACGGCAGACATCTGCAGTCCACTTACTTCACCTAACCACATGGCTTTTTGTCAGGTTGCGGCACCATAATGACAAAAGAAAGAAAACAACAACAAAAAAAATTGCAGCATTAGATACTTTGCCTTGTTCTGTGTTGTAGCTTTTTGGACCAAATTATGTCTCGCATTGGGATGTTGCTAAACTTTTTCGGTAGTGGTTCGATACTTACGTGAAAGCTCCTGCTGCACCTAATGCAGCTCCTTTTGTTTTATTTTGTTATTTTAGTTGGATGCTTTATGTAAGCCATTTAAGGCTTTGTTTTATAGATGTATTTAGGACATAAACTTAGCACATGCACTACTTTCTATAAATGTCAAATCATTTTTTATTATAACACAATTTCACAAATCGCATATTTGTGTTACAGGAATTTTCAGTCTGTATCCTTAACAAAAATAAGAAACAGAATATAAAATTTTAAGGCACAATTGAATGGTAGTGACTGATATCTTGATGCACCCACATTTCTTTATGCATAGCAGCATTTTTTTTCTGGTGAAATAAAATATGCAGCTAAAACATACGTCAACTTTAACATGCCTTTCATTTGTACAGAAAAAAGATGAGAAAGTGGAGACAAAGTATCTGAACTTCGGTGACAGTGTGTACGGCAGCTGCACTGAGCGACAGCACCACTACTTCCTTAGTCATATAGAGGACTGGTAAGAGTAATTCCAGTTTATAGGCATTTATGTTACAGCAGGCGCCCAGAAGCCTTATCACTTTAGAGATAAAATGTTTTGTTTACTCCTTCCAATTTTTTGTTATTAGTTTAATTTTAATGTTGCTTTAAATTGATGTAAAGCTTTTTTCCCCCCTCATTGGTTATTTCATCCAGGGATCTGGTGTTTGCGGCATCAGCAGCTTCCATTGAGGTCAGCGTTATTGCCAGACAAGATGACAAGGTACTTATTGAAGTAATAAGTTGATGTTGTATGTTAAAATGTAGGTTTTAATGATAGTGTTTTGATTGTACATGTGACTAGAAAAGCATTCATAGAGCACAGTACTCCACCAAGGCTGCTCAGTCATATCATTTCCAATGGCTGAGATCTTAAAAAAAATTTGGATCCAGAATATAAGCCGCATCACTGCCAAAATCGAATCAATTGGTCCTTGTGTCATTCCTGACCTCTCTGAAAAGTTCATCTAAATTCGTTTTTGAGTAATGTTGCTAACAGACAGACAAATGAGGTGGAATAAATATAGAATGTCTAATGGACTTTCACTTAGCAACTATTTTATCACATCTACTTAGGCATAAAGTAAAAGCATGATAAATATGAGTGTTTACGATCCTCCAAAGTATCACAAAAGGTTACAGAACAGTTATTTTCCCTCAAAACACTTTGTTTTAAAATCATTTAGGTTAGCAGAGCTCCCCGCAATAAGGTTCATACCTTTACCTAAACCTTTCTTGATGATTGTTTCGTTGGCTTGTGGAAATGCTGAAGTGCTATCAGTTCGTACGCCAAATAGTTTTATGTCAGGGCGTCCATGTTAGACTTCATCCGATTAAAGCTACAACGGCTCACTGTAGTGTGACATAAAAGCACATTTTGTTAAAAGGTTCTTTGAATACTTTGTGTAGTGTTAACACGAAGCTCTGAGATTTTCTGTCTGAACACTGTGATGACTGTGCCTGATTGTTGCCCCCTTTTAGATGTGGGAACTTTGGCTCCTAGAAGATGCAAGCAGGGCTGAGCTTCCAGTGACTGATACAAGTGAAGACACTTTGCCCCTTGGTTTAGCTATAGACTACACCAGCCAGCAGGAGATCCACATCAGTAAGTGAATTTGGCTTTCTGTGTGATTCCTTGCTTCACCTTTCTGAGTAAAATTAAATTTCCCCTCAGCAAAGCTAGAACTCAAAGATGGTTGTCAGTTAATTCAACTATGGAAAGTAGTAAAGTCTGTTTTAAAAAAGATAACTTTTATGACTTTTAGTGTAAAAATTTTAATCAGCCTTTGTCTTGTGAGAGAATTCATAGCCTGAATTAAATTCTGCTGGAAGATCAGTAAATACAGAGCAGTTGGCTTTTTGCTATCCCCTGCGTACAATCGCATTCGTACTGTGCACTTTTTTTAAAGTTGAGTTAGAAATCTTGCTATACTATTTCTACTTGGGTAGGATTGGGCTTCAACTGAGTGAGCAGAACATTTGAGCATTTTGTGCACGCTGTTAACACAAATGAGGAGGGGGGAATATTAAGAATACTTCAATGTAATGAGTTCTGTACACCACCACCACCCACTATAGCCTCAATAATTATAAGAAGTAGAGTCATCACCATCATTAACAAACACTGAAAATCTCGTAGCTTTGTAAAAGTAGAATTTATCAGTGAGTTCTTGCACTGGATTGAGTAAAGTGGCTGTTGAGTGTATATATGTATGTTTCTTAGTGATATAAAATCACATATCACAATAGAAGATTTAAACATTGCACATCCCTATGTATGATGGGATTTAAATTAAATAGTTTTTTTTCCCAGGGCTGGAGACAGTTTGGAACAATGTTGAAGGTTTGGAAATGCCATAGATGATATTTTCTTAAATATTTCAGTATTACCAAAAAAATATGACTGTCCATAATTTAAATCACGCAACGTGAGAGCAGACAAATGCTCAGGTGTGATGTCTCATTAACACAGCATTATCTGGAGTGAGCTCCATCCTACATCTGGCATGACAATATAATGCCAGTGGTTTGAAAAGACCACACAAGATGTGGATTATGTGGAAAAATATGAGGCCTTGGAAGGAGAGACAGTGCTGCGTAAGGATTTATTTTGTTTACACTGTGGGTCTGACGTACGTTGAAAGTAGTGAATCGTCATCTAACCTCTGCAGAAAGAATATGTGAATAGACATATAATAATTTAAATGCAAATTTTACATAATATGAGCTGGATCAAATCAACAAAAATAACACACGAGTCTCAAGTGAGCTGTTTTGATCGGTGTCCATTGGTTATAGACACACTACATTACACTGCCGTACCATTACTGCCATAGTGATGTTCTCCTGTTTAATGGTCATGCTGCAGTATAAAAAACATCACTCACTTTTAGCTCACCACAGCCAGGAGATCTGCTACAGTGCACCTTTCCTCTGCCACCTGATATAAAAGCTAATTTCAATTTCTGTCATGTTTTAATTTCATAATAGCATTATCTCTTGCACCTTTGTCTTTGTTTCAACTTGAAAATATTTCATGTTGGACACTGCCCTAATGATCAGTTGAGGCTCAAATCCATCAGGTTTCATTGTGTATACAGCATCCACTGCAGTGCTGTATTGCAGCATGTGTAAAGAATAGCGATAAGCTGCTGTCTCAGTACACTGTTTTATCTTAACTGGCCCAGTCTGCCAGACATTCACGTAGGGCTGCTGTTGCTGTCTAGTCACATCTTTCCCCGTTCGTTCGAAGAACTCCTTCCCCATCAAGAAAAAAGCCCTGCAGTTTGAGCAACATTAGGACATGATTGCATTCTGATCAAAACCCCTGATCTGAAGTGAGACATTAGGTAGACAAAGAAAAGGGAGAGTCACGAGAGAGTTATGTATGGAGGGGGAAAAAATGCACTCATTAAAATGGCTCAGACAAGCTAGAGGACCATAACAAACAACAAAGCCCAGACAATCCTGTTGCAGAATGCTGATGAGGTTTACCGTGTGCCTCTCCCATCTGTTCACTCTTTCTTTCACCCTCTATCTCCTTGCTTCTCAAATAGCTGTCAAACTTTTGTTTCGTAACGGAAAAACATTAGGTGCAGTATTTTTGTGTTTCTGCTTTCTGCATTGTGTGCTTATTTTGTGCAGAACTTTAAATCACACGGTTTCTTGAAGCATATTACTTTGCGTTTTCTGTGTCAGCCGGAATATGTGTTTGTATTTGCACACTGAATACTGCAATTTTTGTGTGTGGGTGTATGTTTCTATTGTAGGTATAGGGTTCAAATTGTGCAGACTATAAAACACTATAATACACTGTCATAATGTGAAAATATACACATTGCTCATGGAAGGAATAGAGCTGCAAAATACTGGATAATAGGGAGGTTAGCCAATGGTGATAAATCAAAAACATGAAGCAGTGATTCTTGTCATTCCCTGATGACGGCGAAGTTATATGTGAGGCATACAGTAGTTTTAGATGTGAGACGCTGTAGAGGGAACAAAGAGGACAAAATGTTCAGTGTACTGATCTTTCTGAAATGACTAGTATCAACTCTGACTAATGCTGCTTAATTTGGGTCAATAATACACATTTTTGTAATCCAAGTGGTGAGAAGATTTTGGAAAGTGTCGAAAAGTTGGTGTGAGGAGCAGAAAGGGTTTTAGGGTTTGACAAAAAGAGAAAGACAGTGGACTGTTTTACCAGATCAGGCATCAAGACAGCTGTCTTTGTACAGGACTACAGTGTGTCTTTTTTAACTAGGAACACTGGGTACTTTTAACCACTTGAGGGCAGAAAGAGCTAAGGTCAGTGAGATGAATACGGCGCTAACATACCGTCCATGTGCTCAAATGTTCTTAACAATGTCTCGATTAGAATGACAAACATCGTTTTATTATCATGAGCAAGTATAGTGTGCTGACAACACTTGATCTTTTATTTCCTTGTTTAGCTGTGTTAGTTGGAAGCGAAGAGCTGTGCAGAACATGGAGTAATTTCTCCCAGAATTCTGTTACTGTTGACTTTAGATAGGGTCTTAATTAATAGTCTCTTAACAGTGTTTTTTTCTTTTCTTTTTTAACCAGAGAGCTATAAAATATTCCCTCTTACTTTGATCTGTGAAAGGTTTTGAAAATTTAACAGGGTGAAATGAGAGAGAGAAAAAAAGAAGTGTGTGTGTGTGTGTGTGTGTGTGTGCGTGCGTGCGTGCGTGCGTGCGTGCGTGCGTGCGTGCGTGCGTGCGTGTGTGTCTGTGTGTCTGTGTGTGTGTTGTGGGAATGTGAGTTCATATCTCTTGGAATTGTATTCGATAAGTTCTGTGCAAATGTGTTTTCAAATATTCTGCTTTGCATTGCCCAGAAAATTTCTCAATGTGTGTGTGATTCTGATTTGTATCCAATCTTTCCACCCTTGCAAAGCTGATGAGAAGACCTTGCCCCCAGCACCCACAATGCTAATGCTGTCCACAGAGGGATTACTCTGCCCATTTGCTCTACTCAACCTCAATCCTGGGGTTAAGCAACTGGTCTCACCTCCTACTGCCCTGTCCTTGGAAGGGGAAAGACTGCCCAAACCAGGTAAGAAAGCCAGTGAACTGAACAGACACTTGTGTAAAATGTTTTTGAGAGAGCTGCACAGTGATTTGTAGTCATACACTCCAGTCTTCCTTTCCCTCAATTCATGTGTTGATTGCTAGAGATTGTCAGATGCTGACATGTTGGCTGTTAAATGTGAACGTGTTTATCATAAAGTTTGGTCTTTCCTCATCTGTGGAGTTCAGTTTGACTCAACTCCACAGCTCAGTTTAGTGTAAGAGACCCGTCAATCAAATTAAACAAATGCTCAAATAAATCCCTCATTAAGCTTATCCTATTGTCTTAAAGGGAAAGACTTTTGTTCTGCATAAGATTTTCATTCCTACGCTTAATTAAATGCATTAATGAAGTTTGGACTTTGAAGTTTGGACTTACTTTACGTCATTAAATAGGACCTAAAAGGTTTTCAGTTGTGATAGTATTACAAGCACAGAACAGTTTTGTTGTTTGCAGAATCATCATTTGTCATTTTTCACACACCGTTGACAGCAAATGTAGTTCAAAATGCTGACATTCACTCTATATTATTTTTTGTTGTTGTTGCTGGATTGTGGTGAAGAATTAATGTAATATATTTTGTCTTATATTCAATGACATGTATTGGAGATGGATTGTTTTGGCCCTGGAAAGGAGCTTTGAGTAACTGTTAAATGCCTCCTTTTTTTTATCAAGCTAGCAAAGCAGCACTTTTACCCAGCCATACTTATTCAGAAAGATGCTCACTCGCATTTGAAAACTCATTTACAGTCTTGGCAAAAATGTGGTTTTAAGCTTTTACAGTGCCTATAAAACATGGTTGGTCTCCTTTGCACGTCTAATCTGGTTGCTTCTAGAAATAATAAGCTGTCCTTGTAAACAAAACTCGATCAAGATATGATGAGATAAAATGAAATGAAAATGAAAGCTAATTTATTTTCTGTTCACATGTTCTTTGGCGACCCAACAACCCACAACTGCTCTTCCATTCCTTCTGCCCCAGCTGCCCTCTCAAACCTTGGTCTTACTTCAGTAGCTGCACCCAGTCCTCCAACCATCGCTGCATCTTCCTCCGCTGCCCCCTTCAGCATCGTTCCTGCTGCACCTGTGTCGTCATCCTCATCGGGCTTCACTTTCTCGATCCCGACTACCTGCTCCACCTCAGCCCCTTCGGCGTTCTCCCTGGGGGGATCGGCACCTTTTGGCTCAGGCTTCTCCTTTGCCTCCAAACCTCCCTCTGACACTCCCTCCGCATCTTCAGCATTTTCTTTCAACACCATCCCTATCAAACCGTCAGCAGTGGCAGTCCCAGCTCCAGCTTCAACACCTCAGAGCCTTGCCACTGCTTCACCACCGACAGTGAAACTAAATCTAAATGAGAGGTACTGAGCTATAATATGTTATCTATTTCTGCTGAGATGTTGATGTTTATATACATATATTCAAACCTGTCTACCCTTCCTTTAGGTTTTCAGCTGTGGAGACTCCACCGCCAGCTTTCTCTTTCAGTTCCTCGCTGCCCAAAACAGTCGCCTCCAGCTCTAGTAGTTTGGCCGCCCCTGCACTCTCGACCACTAAGCCACCAGCAGTATTAGGTGAGAAAGACTATCAGACTAATGTATGTAAATATTATATTTGATTGAATCAATTTTTTGAATCCTTGAGTGCAAGTGCCACAGTTTATTATTCTAATAATGCTGGTCATTTTTCCAGCCCCAGTGCGTCCAGTTCAAACCACCACACCTCCCACAGTTGTCCAGAAGCCTTCTCCTGCTGCTCAGACCCGTGTCCAAGCTCCACAGGTATGGTTGACATTTTGCTCAAAAATATGTAAGCCACAAATTATTGTCAAAATGTAGTGATACAGTAGCATGAAAACTAGATTTAACTAATTGTTTGTGCTAAACTAGCTGCATTGTACCTCATTGCAGAAAGAAACACTGTGTCATTACAAGAAATACGAAGTCCTCAAGGAAAGAAGAATGACATGCATAGTACCAATAATGTCATGCAGCAAAGACTTCAATAGAATTCTTTATCAGCCACGCATTAGCCTCAAATCATTCCCTGTTTACTATATAGTACACTATGCTTACTATCTGAAATTTTATTGGAAAGTCCAAATCCTGATTGTGTACATGTAATCACTATTTTGCCTTCAAAAACTCCACCTTCGAGTCAACAAATAATGTCTGGGGCATGTACACTTCTTTCTGCCAACAATACAAATCAATGTAATGTGCTGCATTGTATCAATGCAAAAATGTTGTGTAACTCTACAGCTGTGAGTGATGATGCAAAATAATGATTATTAGTGCTCCAAACCTCCATGTAGTGCTCTCTGCTGAGTAAACTATTGAGTGCGTGTTATATACAGAGTGGTGAATGAGTGAACAAGGATGTGATTTTGAGCAAGACGCTTTAGGTTGCTAGGTTTGTAAACAGTAAACTGATTGCAGCCAAAAAAAAAGAATCACAAATGAACACACACTAATGAAATATATACCGATAGAACCTTTCTGGTAGCAGTTGCTACTAGCAACAGTAGTCAACTGACACCAACTGCTAATCACAGAAAAACGGTGGAGTTAAATCAGGTGACAGAAGTTTCAGATGATGTCTTGGTTCAGCCTTGCACCATTTTTATTTCTGTGCTTTTATGTGTTTCTTGTTCATTTCTGATAGCAGGTTTTGATGTATTTTATCACTTCTTGCTGCAGGCGGCTGTTAGTATGAAGGCCCTGGAGAAGCAGTTACAGCAAAAGAAGGACTCTGATCCCATCATGGCTGGTATATTGGAGGAGGTAAGACATATCATCAAGTTAATACTGAAATACCATCTAACAGTTAGCACTTTTGATTGGCGGGCTTGTAAGAAAAGGGATTGGATGTGGCCTGAGCTATTAAGCAGCCATTCTCAGTTCAAACTTTGCTTAATTTAGGCTAATGACATTGTTAATTGTTTGCTAAATTAAGATTAACTAATTTGTAAAGAGGATTGGTTGCACAACACCAGCTAGTTAGTACATAGTGACGTGCTGTTAATACCTACATCCAGTAACAGCCAGTTGTTTACTTCTGGTAGCTTACTAAACTGAAATGAGCCTGCTAACTGACATAACTGACCTTAACTTACTAATATATGATGTATTTACACTAAAAGAGGTCATGAGAAGAATAGAATATGGTCAACCTACATCTGGTCTGACTCTAAGGCACTTCATTTCAGACTAAATGTCCAAATTACATAGCATGAAGAGTGAACTGAAATTAACTTTGACAAGTCCTCAAAGTTGTTTGGAAAAACTTATCTGTACCTTGAAATACTATAGAGGTAGTGGTGTTTTGAATGTATTCAAATATTTCTCTCCACTTCACTTTGTATGGCTGTATTTGATACATTTTATTTTTGAAATCAATCTTACATTCAGTGCCTAAAACATTTCTGTATGTACAGTACTGCACAAATTATATATAGATGCACATTTTCATTAGCCAAGTCATTCCATCAGTATTGGATTTAATTGTGTAACAATTTATCAAATGGTTGTCTGAACCTAGTTACTGTTGTAGTTCCTAAGAACTTAGGAAAGAGTCGATACACCATGTTACTGGAGGATTTCCAAATAACTGTTGCAGCTTGTTACTGGACAAGTTCCAAGACGACATGTGCAGACGTCATCTGCACATAATGTTGAAATGTGTGTGAAAGAACTTCCCTGAAATAGTTTAATAACTTGGCATGTCTTTGATTTGCCATCAGATTGCACACTTCCAGAAGGAGTTAGATGACCTTAAGGCACGAAGTGCCAAAGCTGACTTTAAGGTTGGAACTAACGAGGAGATGAAGGATTTGAGGAAGGAGTCAGAAGACCTCCATATTTTCACCCTGGAGATCAAGGAAACTACAGAGGTAAGACCATGCTTGAAAAAACAGAACATGTTCAGTAACTGCTTGAGCTGACCCAAAACCTGGTGCACAAAAGCATATTCACCAGAAAGCTCTAACCTTCATAGCTGCCTGTTATTACAACACATATACAACACTGTTACCATCTTCTCCTCTTTTGGCAGTGGGGCACATAAGAGACAATGCATAAAATGTTTATATTTGGGTCTGACCCTTTACAAATGAATATAGTATGTAATGTGCTTTCTGTTCTTCTCCTTTTCAATATGTGATGTTCAGTGGACTGGAAAGGGTGTATTGGACAGCCCTAAATAATGTATTCATCAAAGTATATGTTGACTTAGGACTTTTTAGTCTTGTCTGTACATCCCTGAAAGCAAAGTTAGGAAAATGGCAGCACTCTAGCGGGCAAAAATATCTACCTTAGGTGTTTATCTTTTTTTGGATGAATTTACTTATTACTTACTATTTCTGTGATTTGCAGTCTCTCCATGGGGACATTGGCACACTGAAGACAACTTTACTGGAGGGCTTTGCTGGGGCAGAAGACGCGAAGACCCAGAGCGAACTGAGCAAAGACAGAAATTACAGACAGCTGCTGTACAAAAAACCTCTGGACCCACGCAGCGAGGAACAGCTCAAGGTAAATAAACATAGATGAACAAATGACTCAAACAATGTGTACATGAATGGGTACTGTGAATCCTTTTAAATCCTTTCAAAGAAACACCCACATGCTCATAGCATCCGTCTGTTTGATTCTTTGTTTCCTTTATTCAGGAGATACGCAGACTGTACCAGTATGTTATGTTTGCTGTGGAGGATGTCAATGACGTCCTGGATGTCGAGTGGGAGAAACACCTGGAGAAGAAGAAAAAGCAAAAGTGAGTGTAAAGGATGGCAGATGACCTTGCCAATAAATGGAGTCTTTGATGTGCGATTAAAAAAAAATGTTTGTTATGAAATATGTCTCTTCTTCACAGGCACATGGTTGTGCCGGGACGTGAAGGTCTGTTTACTACACTGGCCAACAACCTGTACATCATCAACCAGCAGAAGAACAGATTGGACCAGCTGGTGAAGCAACTCACTTCACTGCGCCTCTACAGCAAAACAACCACTCCGACCATAAACCAAAATACTGCTACGGCAACATCAGCTGGGTAGGAACTGGCAATTAACAAGGAGCAGGAGTAGAGGAATATAAAAATCTCTGTGATAAATTGTTATTAAAAATTTAGAGTTTGCTATGAAAATGCAAGGTACAGATTAGGTTTGGGAAATACTTCTTAATCCAAGTTATTCTTGGATTTAAATGAGACACAATTTGAATCTAGAATAGTTTTTGGATTATTAGAAACATGTTGCTTCTTGTCATAGCTCTTGAAAATACAGTGTGATATTAAAACATAGTGGCCAGTAAATAGCGTAATGATTACATTTCTTTCTGTATAGCAGCCTTCCCTGCATGCTAAGGGTTGTAGTGTTTGTAACTTCAAATACCTTGTGTCTGTGTTTTTCTTAGTTTGGAAAGTGAGCTTGAGAGTTTAAGGGATGCCCTCCTGAAAGCCAGACTGGACACTACCTCCCCTCAGGCCAAATCCAAATCTCCAGGTATCAGTCTTTATATGTTCTTGATATAAAAATGATAAAGGATACCATGTTTATTAATTTGCAACATGCTAACATAAAACTTTTCTCCAGCGGTGAAGATATCACCAGTTAAACAGTCACAGCTGCGCAACTTCCTTTCAAAGGGACAGATGCCTCCTGTGCGCTCAACTGCACCAGGTACTAGAAAACTATGGTTGTGAGTTCCAAGTGTGTTTTCGCTTCACTGTACATGCTCAAATGAAAGGACTGTTCCAATATTTAAGTTCATAGTAATATGTTGGCTAATTAGATCTGCTTCTTGTATTTTTCTTGCAGCTAACCTGTCCCGCTCAGCCTTCCTTTCACCTAAATACTATGAGGACTTGGATGATGTGAGTTCGACGTCCTCCCTGTCCCAGCCCTTGGACCCTCACCCACCTGACTTGGAGCTCGAAGAGGAGGAACTGCAGCCACTGCCCCTACCCATGACTGTCATACCACCATCATTGTCCACTCCCCGCCACCCCACAGTCGTCAGGACCCCCTCTATCCAGCCGGGCTTTGGAGCCATCCAGTCCACGCCTTTAACCAAAATTCACTCAGTACAGGGTATGGGCTTTGGTCTCAGCCCCATTGCCAGCCCTGGTAAGTAAATCCGTTGTTTTTCATTCAAAGTAATTAAATCCTGTTTTTATGTCACATTCGCAGTAAAATAAGAGTGCAGCTTACTGGACTGTTTAATAAATCTTGGATTAATATTTCAGTTCCAACCAATAAGATCAACCTCAGTGGGGCCGATAGCACTGCTCTTGCCACCAAGACAGTAAAGCATGGAGCTCCCCCTACTGAGAGGGCCATACCTGTCACCATCCCTGCCCAGCAGGCTGCAGCCACAGCTGCTCTACGCAGGCAGATGGCCAATCAGAAGACAGGTAGGAAAAACATACAGTAGCCCTTTAGGAATAATTACTTTAACAGTAATAAATATGTAACTACATTCTGTATATGAGAAGTTGTTTTATTTCATATCATATTGCTATACCCCTTGTAAATCACCAGGGGGAGGCATAGACTTACAGACCAATTGATATGAAACTGACAGCTTTCTGTCTCTGCTCAGTACCTCATCACCTCTAACAATTATTTACTAAGTTCTGTAATATTGAAATTAGGCTTTAATTGCCATGGAACTATTCAGTTACAGTTACATCTGTCTTGTTGATTTGTTTTTAAATTGAAACTCCATGTGCTTTCGTTTGTGTTCCAGCTGTTGTCAGTACTTCCCTGACAGAGTCCACTTTGAAGACAGTTCCTCAGGTGGTTAATGTCCAGGAGATCAAGGACAAAGGGCCTCCTGTGCCGGTTTCTTCCATCATCAGGTAAAACCTAAAATAATATAGACTATGACTAGGGAGTTTTTTTTCGGGACATGACTATTTCTACTTGGTAATGATCGCTGGTGTCATTGGATGTACTAGTCCCTGTTGTCTAAAACAGGATTACAGCGAGTAATCTGACTAAAGAAAATTATAATCAGTTAATTAGCCCTCTGATTAAATGTGATATTTAATTCTATTGCGCACAATTGTGAAAAGAGGTTAAAAATAATTTGACCATTTTATTGAAGTGAATGTCAAAATACATTCAAAGTTCAGTGGTGCTCGGTAGCTCATAGAGTAACAATATCATCATTAAACCTATTTTCGAGGAGTGTGGTGCACCATTAGTATTTTGGCACTGATTTTAAAAAAACACAGGCAGAAATTAGGCCTTATAATAAGAATAAGGTCTTATCTTGTCTTATGTTACCATTGTAGTCCTACAGTATTTGTAATTTTGTGACAGATTTTAGCTGTTTGACCCTGAATAATGCTCAGCAAACATGCAGCCAAAGGTAGATGTACTTAAAAGTTTAAAAATCAAGATGTACTAATCAGTGAGCTACAACACATAGTATCCATGAGTGAGTCATGGGGAAATAACACTGATGTAATTGTTATTCACTTCAACTAAAATTCAGTGATGCATCACTGATATGTACAGTGATCCTGTCTGCTGTTTTATGGGGGCCAAAGCAAGATTCACTCTTTAACATAATAATGATGATAATTATAATAGTAATAATGCCCACCAGTTGTTCTTTATTTTGGTTAAATACATATTTTTTAGCACACAGTGGCATCTCACAATCTGTCATTTAACAATTTTCTGTTTTAGATTCAGGTGAAAAGTACCTTTTTGTTTGTCCTATCTATCTGGTCTATTTCATATTTAATATTAAGCATCTTATGTAGCACAGTGTTCTGAAATCAAGTCTCTATCCACTTTAATATTTCCAACACAGTGAGTAGACAGTCTGTGACTGTAGGTCCTAGAGGGGTTCAGTGTTTGTTTTGTGCATGTCTCCCCAGCATAGATTTATCAGGTCATTGACTCCAACTAATCTTGAATCTAATGCATGCGATGGGGAGAGGCCAGCAGTCTTTGAGGACCCAGTTTGTTCTCTTAAGCATTGCTTCTCTTCCATATTCTCATCATTAAAAAAATCCTCATCCCCTTAATATTAGAGTTAAAAATGTCTTCATTTCCTTCCGCTTCCTAACCTCACGCTAATGTGTGCAGTATTGTTGATGATCCTATGTCTGTGTCACAGAGTGCATTATGACGGTGATGTGTAGTTTATTGTTTTGGATCTACTCCAGCACTCTAGATGTTAAAATGAGACAATAATTGTGATTTTAAAGACTGTCAGCTTTTTTTTTTACAATTGTAAAGGAGAAAAGTAGAACATCAACATAGTTTATAGTTAAAATCACAACTGATACACTCAATAATGGAGCCAAAACAGAACTGCGTGAGTCCTTCGTGTGCCACTGTATGCTGTCTGTCTAATGGTTCACTTCATACTGTTACTCTCTTCATTGCCTTGTCTTTGTGTTTTTCATTTTTATTCTTTTTTTCACTCTGCTATCCTTCATTGTTTTGCCTCTTGATGTCTCCTGCACCTTTCTCTTTCTGTCTCAGTGGGCTGTGCTCTACTTTTGTGCTTGATATTTCAGTAGGTCATCCCTGCTTGGGGCTTTTCCCAAATAAAGCATGCTCACAAAAAAAGCAGAGCAAAGCTTTTTGAGAGTACGGTGGTTATGAAAGAGGGCCTTTCCTTAAATTTGCACAAATATACTCTTCTTCTCTCAGTCAAACAATAATGGTTCCGCAGACATTTTTATATGTTATTCCTTCCTTGATGGAGACGTGATTACTACAATTTAATTTATCATAAGAACATATATCATCCATTTACAAATAATGTTATATAATCACAAATTAAACAATTCTTAGTTTTTGTCCGTCCAGTTACGGCAGCAGAGGGCAGGTTTCCACTGTCCGTACAAGATGTGGACACAAGATTCAATATTCCTTTATTGTAATTATCTGCATACATAGTAAAATGAAAAAGAAATTAAAGAAAAACATTCAGATAAAAACAGTGACACCTAACTTTATGTAGTGGATGTCTAAAAATAGTTGTAGGTTAAAATTTAACAGAAGAAGGATTTAAAAAGTGCATGTACTGTACATGATGGAGATCATTTTAGATGGCAAAAAGGTTATTGTAGCCATTATAAAAATTGCAGCAGCTTAAAAATAACAGGTAAAAAAATTAGAACGTGCATTTCCGAGATAGAATGTGAGGGCCATGGGGCGATAATCGTTGAGGCAGGCTCGGTTTGGCTTTTTTGGAGGGAGGGTGGTTTCGGACACTTGGTTTTACTAAAAATTAGCACTGAATTTCACCTAACACATTTTCATAAGGTATTTGTTATATTTTTTTCACGTGAATGTTGTTTCATGTCTCTCCTCTCCCTCTTTTGTTGTCTTTCGCAGCTCCTCAGCACCAGATCCAACCTCTCAGGCCTTTGCAGCAGTGTCCAACCAAGCCAAACGAGTGAGTATAATCTGTCCATTATTTACCACGCCGTCATCCGTCTTTTCATGTCTATTGTGACATTTAGGTGGCACATTGTTCCTAAAATGCACCTTTAATGGCTCACACATCAAATATGTTTTATCTTTTCTACTTTTACGGAATCAGAGTTTTAAATATTATCAACAACACACCAAAAACAGTATAAAATATTATCACTTTACTATATATTTAAAAACAAGTACCTGCTTTTTACGTTAGGAGATTATTGGTTAGTATGAATGTTGAAATATTCACTATATGTTAGATAGATAAATAGATAGATAGATAGAATTTGTATGATGTAAGGAGAAATAAATGTCTTTAATATATCTCTAGCTGTTCACATGCCAGTACTTAAACATTCAAAATCATGCATGCTTGATGTTATTGTACCCCTCCTCTCACAACTTGAAAGAACATTCAGCATGTGAAAATCCACAGATTGCTGACACTTTTGCATGTGAAAAGAGACCATTAACTGCATGAGTGAGAAATGTCCCAGGTTCATCCCATGCTGGTGTTACAAATTGCAGTTGGGTGACGGGGGAACTCCTCACACAAATTTTTTTTGAGTATAGCAGCCCCAAGTTCAGTTTAATAAAAATCACCCAAACATATAGTTCTTCTACCACGTGTGTACACACATTTTGTTTCTCTGCTTCTGCTTAAAAATTCCAGCTTCGTGCATGTGAACTGCAACTTGTAGCAAACAGTTGTGTTTTTTTTTGTTTTTTGGGGGTGTTTTTAATGTTGAAATCACATGTGCTTGTCTTGTGTTTTTCTGTAAGGAATAGAATTATACCATGATAGTCATTTCCTGCACTTACCTAAAACTGTCTCTGCAGAATCCTGCCCAAGGTATCCAAAAGATGTCCACTGAAAATACATCCATCCCACAGACAAGCTTTGTGTTTGGTAAGTAATGGCAGATATACTGGTCATACCCAAATTGTCTCTTATGTATTGACCTGATCTGGTTACACATAAACACAAATTTCCAAAAACATTGTTCATGATCCTGGATTATCAGGTTTTACAGACTTCATAATCTTTTTGTCCTTCAGGTCAGCCGTCCAAAACAGATCTTTCTGTGGCTCCTGCTAGCTCAGTGGAGCAAAGCACCAGCAAAGGATTCTCTTTCGCTTCAGGGTGAGTTAACTTAGTGAAATAATCAAAAAGACATTCTGAGATCATTTACTATCATCATATTAAATTTACAGTATATTTGTGAATAAATATATTCTTATTAAAAGAGCAGTCTAAGAAAGATTTACTTTTATCTTTAGTTGAGTTCTTGAAAAATGTTGGAATATTTTGATTCCTTCACTTTAAACTGTGTATATTTGAATGCATCCTATCAAATGGGATTTGAAGCAGCCTTCTAAACCCTTCCAGCATCATAAAGCTTTGTTTGACTGTGGGACATAATAGCTGCTGGAGAACTGTAATAGGTTTTGTACTAAAACGGTGTGGGTGAGACTTGATTCATTAATTTCCATCTCAGCGCCACCTTCTACTGTAATCACACAGGTGAAGAAAGGGTGGGTGGAGGTGATCAGTTATCTACAGCACTGTATTGTTCTGACTCTCCAAATACCCCTGCAATTTGATGAAATCCCTCTTGAAATTACACCCACCCTACATTTTCTGTTTCATTCTGAAATAATTCACATTACACAAAATAAAGATAATCTTGCCATTGTTCCATTGTGAGTTAAAATATTTGCTTTTGCAGGTCTTCAGGCTTCAGCTTCGCCTCAGTGTCACAAGGAGCTGGAATGCCACAAGGTAAAAACGATACAGCAGCGTGGTATCAAGGAAGTTGAAGATTGATGTTCACTATACATGTAGTCATCATTTTTCTTTTTTTGTTCTTTTTTTCTCCAGTGAAGGATGTGAATAAATTCTCCTTTGCTGGAAATGGCAAGATGGTGTTTGGCCAGACTGCAGAGGAGTCCTTCTCGCTCACCCCTAAGTCCACCTCCCCTGCTCTTGGCTCTGGGTCCCCCACGTTGGCTCCAAACCCATCAGGTGAAGCAGTCAAACACACCTCAACCACAGCTGCTCTCAGGACAGACCCACAGCCTCCAAAGACGATCGGAGGAGAGACTCTGGGCAGTTTCTCTGGACTGCGTGTGGGCCAAGGTGAAGAAGCAAAAGATTCTACCACCAAACCTGCTGCTGCTGCGTTTACTTTTGGGGAGAGTGGACTTGGCATTAGCAAGGGAGCACCACAGTTTAGTTTTGCTGCGGGTCTCCAAAAGTCTACAGAAGATTCTGCAGCAGCAGACTTGTCCAAGGGCACAGCATCTGGCAGTTTGTTTAAGCCTCCTGAATCAAACTCCAAGCCAGTCTTCTCTGTTCCACAGTCTGGCTCAACTGCCTCAGCTTTGCCTACATCTTTCAGTAGTCTTCTTGCAGCTTCTTCAGATTCATTAGAGGAGCCGAAGGCTCCTCCGCAACCTTCAGAACCCACACCGCCCCCTGACAAAGAGTCTACTCTCACTGAACCTGTGGTAGAGAGCACCAGTAGCTCTGTAGTACCTGAGCCTGCGGCAGATGCAGCCACCACAGAAACCACAGCAATCACACCGACACCCGCAGCACCAACACCGTCCCTTCCTTCGGCCACTACTGCCCCTGCTCCAGACCCTCCCTCTACCATCACTGCACCAGCTGAAGCAACGCCTCCAGCACCAGCCAGTGCTCCTTCTACATTAGAAGTCACACCTGACCCCTCTGCCAGTGCTCCTGTGCCTACATCAGCTGCTGTCACCACAGCACCTGTAACCCAGGTAGCTCCAGCAGCATTCCAAGTGCCCAATTCTGACAAACCTGGATCCATTTTTACTCAGCCTGCTCCTGTCACAACAGACAGCAGCTCCCTTGGAGTCACACCAGTTATCATCACAGTTACTCCAGCAGCCACCACTCCCACCCCTACAGTTGTGAACAGTGCAGCAACTACTACTGCTAACACAGTGTTTGGGCAGTCTGCAGCACCTCCAGTTTCTTCAGCCCCAGCATCCACAGGATTTGGCTCAGCTGGGTTTGGTGCATCAACTGGAGCAGGTTTCGGCAAATCCGTTTTTGGCCAGGTGAGTGGCTTTGGCCAGCCTGCCAGCAACACTGGAACATCTGGTGGTTTTTCTTTTGGCCAATCTGCATTTGGAGCAAGTTCTAGTGCTGCGACAACTGGAGGAGGGGGTCTTTTTGGTGCTTCTACTGCTAGCAATGCGAGTTCCTTTTCCTTTGGTACGAGCAGTGCCAACACATCCAGCAGCACTGGCTCCGGGCTGTTTGGACAAAGCACAGCCCCAGCGTTTGGCCAGAGCTCTGGATTTGGACAAGGATCTGTGTTTGGGAGTAACACCACCACATCCTCATCTTCAGGATTCAGCTTTGGACAGCCCTCAGGTAAGCCTTGACTTAATCAGATTAAGAGTCCCTCTCTTTGTTTTTTGCATAAAACCTTTTTCAAAAAAGTATTTCCATGGTATTTTTCTGGTATGTGTTATGTGCTATAAATTATGTAAATTGACTTTGACTTGATTTAGTTCTGTGGCTACTTATAAATAGCCGGCTTTCAAAAATAATGGCGTCATCCAGCAAACACGTTGTTACTCAAAGTGGTGTGGTAATCAGTAATCAGAACTACATGGCTACAAAGAGTTAAGTCACATCTGACAATGTTGAAGCTAACACTGTCTGACAGCCTGTGAATTACATTGATATGTCTCTGAGGGCAGCGCAGGAGGCTGTACAAAATTATGGGCAAATCTCATTGACCCGCACATGTTGTGGTGATTGAAGCCAAATGTGGCACTTCTCTTTGATCGTCTTGCAGGAGAGAGGACACCTGGTTTTGTAGAATTTCAGTCTGAGTGGGTCAGAGGGAGTTGTCCCATTCCCAAAGATTCTCTGAATTCCCAGAGCAGTATGGGAATGTCTGTGTCTCTGTGAACAGCTGATGCCAGTGTATGAGCTCAGCAGTTAGACACAGCTTGTCATTCCTGTCCACAGACTTTATGGGGGGTCCAAGTTTCCACAGTCAGCTCATTCTTTTTATGACATTGGGGCAATAATGGGGAGTTACATAGTGGTGGCTATGGAATTTGTGCGGCATCACCAACCAAATGCCAACTAGTAATGTAGTGTAAATAAAGAATGCCTTGTCTTTGATTGCATTTTGCCTTTTGTTCTTATCACAGCTTTTGGCTGCTCTTCTGCCACCCCTGTGTTTGGCCAGCAATCTAACAGCGGGAGCATATTTGGACAGGTATCTACTGTTTGATTAATAGAGCAACCCATGAATAATATATATAAATATTATTTTGACTTAAAAAAAAATCCTATTCATTTAGACAACTCGTATAACATTTCTCTTCCAGCAACAGCCATCATCTGGCGGAAGTCTATTTGGCTCAAGTTCAGCCAATACAGCCGGCTCATCTGCTGGTGGAGGATTCTTCAGTGGTCTGGGAGGCAAACCGAGCGAAGACGCTGCCAACAAGAACCCGTTCGGCACTGCTGTCTCCACTGGAGGGTTTGGACAGTCCACTCAGACAGGTAAACTCATGCAGTTTATAAAAGAGTTTGCAGGGCTAATGGCAACATATGAGGAATAATCACAAATTGATTAGTCTGAACACTGGCTTCAGATGTATGTGGAATTTCTGAGATGGTTTTATTTTCATTCTACTCTCTGTGAATATGTTGTTGACTGAGTGTTAACTATGCTTTGTTGTGTGCTTTACCATACAAGAAACCAATTGAAAACCTTTGAAAGTTACATTTATCTGCCTATGTCTTCTCCAGGTACCAACAGTCTCTTTGGGAATAGTGGTGCCAAGACATTTGGTTTTGGACAGTCCTCCTTTGGAGAGCAGAAACCTAGCGGAACCTTTAGCACTGGAGGAGGAAGTGTTGCATCCCAGGGCTTCGGCTCCTTTTCTTCACCTACAAAACCAGGTACAGCTTCAGCTCTATTGTTTTTCTTTTTTTATTTACCCTAATAGTGTTGGGATTCTTTAAACCTTACTGTCTCCTCCTTCAGGTACTCTTACCTGCCATGAATGCTGTACTTAATTGTACTTTGTGGGTAACACTTTACAAGGAAATTTAAAGCTGTGACATTTTCAAACCACAGTTGTTTCTTAGTGCTGTTCATTCTTCCTTAGGCTAGCAATTCAATTTGTTAATTAGAACTGACACAAGGAGCAAGAAATATAGTTTGGTTATGAGATAACTCTGTGCATACACACATTCACCTTAGAGGGCCTGCATTAGTTATGTTTCATATTCTCTGTTCTTTCACATTTTCTCAGGGTCTGGCTTAAGGGCTCTGGTTTAGTGATGTGTGAGGTACAGTGATAGTGGGATGGCTGTGATAGGAACCCTGCGCACCTATACATAATCCCATTTTACTCTGCAGCCGACTCTTGACATTGCACTCTCCTTTATCATCTGAGCTACTGCAAGTGCCCTTATCTCCTCACCCCAGCAGAACAGAAAGTCAGGTAGTCAGATGCTCTGTCATTACCTGCCAGAATATTACTGATGCTGTGTTAGTTTCAACACTGCTAGGTCACAGTGCAATGGCTGAAAAGATGTGACATGTTTATTTCAGTAAAAATGACATGTACAATACACATAATATCTACCTATGCTACATTACTTCAAAAATTGTCATTTTATTTATAAACAATCTTTGCTGCAGATGCCACTGCAGGGTTATGGGTAAAGTCAAATGCAACTAATTTATTTTTTTACAATCATGCAGTGCACTGCTGAGCCAAAACATTATGACTGCTCACAGATGAAGCGAATAATTGATTATTTTGTAACAATGGTCCAAGTCAATGTCTGAATACAATCATTCTTTGCTTTGTCCTCGCTGATTTGTTATGCAATGCTTGGTGAACGATCGTTACCATTTGTATGAAAACATCCACATGTTTTGCCGTCAATTCATTTTGTTAGTTTTGGTCATGGTCTCACCGCTTTAAAACTGTTTTGTTTCATTTATATTCGAAGTGACTGATGTCAGGCAGTATGGTAACAGTTTGTATTTGTTTCACTTAGGCTGTCATGAGATGTGTTAGACCTCCATGTACAGTGATTTGTTAGCTAGTGGAGAATGGGGAAAAAATGATCCCTTGTAAGAATGCCAGTAGACTTCAATTTTGACATAATGATACAAATAACATGAGGTGCATGTAACGGAATGAAAGCATGAGGATAAACCTGCATCCACATATAAAGCAATATACTCGTTGCCCATCACCTTGTTGCTCTCAGTTGGACATTCGTGAACATTTTAGGCTGTACAGACTGTGACCAAAATGATTGCATCTGCGACCTTTTCTTGAGAAGTGCACAAGTTGAAATTTCAGCTGTTCGCATTTGTGAGAGTGAATGATGATCATTAAGCTGTATTGGTGTCGCTGTTTTACTTTTATAACTTCAGTGGCTCTGTTGGTCTGTCCCTGCCTGGTGTGTAAAGCAAGATGTTTAGTTGACGTGTGTTATAAAGATAAAGTAATCTGTAGCTGATTATTTTAAAATAAAATGAGGGAAGAGGAGCTAGACAGAGATGTCCAACACAGATACACCTGACGATCAGAGGACAGGTGGAGGCAGGAAGATACAGAACTGAAGAAGGAAAAAGGAGTTTATTCATTTACAATGGCTAATGTAGAAATAGGGCCGCAAAATTAAATATACATCAATCACAATGATGATTTTAGCTTTGCACCATTACATGGACACTATCTACTGCAGTATCTACGCTTAAAAATGCGAGCTTCTCATGAAATGCAGAGCGCACCTACATGCGCTATTTTTTTCTCCTCATTGAAAAGACCACATGTAGAAAAAAATCACTTGGTTCCATCTGGGACAAATGTGACATTAGAATGCCCTAGTTTACGCTTTTCAAGGTAATTTTTGGTCGCTCACCTGTCTGAGCACCACATCTACCCAGCAGCAGCTACTGTAGCCTGCAGTGTGGGGCGTTTAGGGAACATTGGTAAATGTGGTGTCTATTGATAAGAAAATACTCAGCAAGTGATGTGTTTTGCTTGTGACGAGGTGGGACCAAATGAACAAGTGCAAAATTCAGTCTGGAGCCCTGCTCTGTAGTTGTCTAGATAACCCTGTTGCATATGCTCCCTCCCAAATGCTACACAATTAAAGTGGCTAACCTACACTCCAGCAGTGACAGTTCATTCCCGTTTAATTAGGTCTAGTTCATGCACACGTACTTTAATAGATGTTAGTAGACGGATCAGTTGCTTTAGAACAGGAAAATAATATACCGACGTCTGTGATGATCCTCAGGGCTCAACCTGAGGTCAGTTACTGTATGCACATGATTAACTGCAAAACTGCATCTGTGTGTGACAACTCACTGGTCTGAGGCGAGGAAAGTACACAGTATTGTTGCCCGTTAGATCTTTCTTCATAGGTAACCAACCCACACAATGAACTTTCCATATGCCAGGGATATCAAAAATGTAAACCCAGACATTATATTTTAGTTTTTTGTTCTTATGAGTTATGTTTGAAACGGCAGTGATGAGCTGGTCTTCATTTTGATGTGGTTGAAATAGTAGGAAGCAATGCTATGTATGTTGTTTTCTTATGGTAAACATGTGGGGAACTCAATTGTTGCAATTTACTGCTCTGGTAGTCGCCCACTTGATGTTGCCAACAATTATATTCCCTGTCATCGCTACACGTCACTGAATTTCATTGACATTTCATGGTCTCTGGTTGCCACATCGCTGCTTGTCCCTTCCTTAAGGCAGAAGACTTCCTGTAATTCAAGACGAAACCCCCTTACAGAGCACACAAAACCAAATGAATATCTGTTTCAGAGCTGTGTGTGATTAACTTATTACAGTGGGGGCTGGTTCTATTCTTAATAAACATACAGTGTACTGTATATACATACATGCATGAAGTACATACATGACCAAGCACTTACTTAGGTACAGTGATTGTCATCTAATACAGCTCTTCAATAAGTGCTACTTTTACCGCGTGTATACATTTTCAGGTTTTGTTCACATTGTGAGAAAGGTGATACTTCTGTTTTAATATAGAGGTAGCAGTAAATGGAGACAGTATATTGGGCAGCATTTGTTGTACTATAATATACTATTAACATAAATAAGCAGGGTGCAAAATAATGCAGTTATGGTGTAAACTGCCCGCTACACTCCTAAGAAACCAAGCTCCACAACTATGTAGCATATTAACAATTTCAATTGGATCGGGTGCACAAGAAATGAAGGACAGCATAAATTTAGGAAAGAAAAGCTAACTTAATGCCACTCCTAATGGATCTGTGGATCATGTTCTTCTTTCTTCGACTTTTTTTGCCAGTCTTGGTTGGTACACGCAGTGCTAGCAGCAGGCATCCAAGCAAACCCTTAGCTCCACTGGGATATTGGTACTGCTCAGCACACTAATGCCCTATCACTGGCCTATGTCAGGGGAATGTAATCTTGTTACATTAGCTCAATCAATTATTTACTGGGGCATGCTGCTTGCCAGGCTGTAATTTCAGCACACCCTTTTCTCCCCTGCCACTCTGAGGCTTTGAATTGGTGTGAAGTATTCACCCTGTCTGTAAGCTGTCATAGTGTGCTGTTACAAAGAAGTAATGTACTGTACACAACAAGACACAATACTGTCACTGCAATACACATATGTTTCTTGTAAGACGCAATAGGGGAAAATTTTGAAATATGATCAGAATACTTCCTTTTTGTTACGGCTTTTTACTGGTGTAGAGTTATTAACCTTCTGGTAGTGTCAGCCCTGGTTCACATATGGAATGTATGTACAGTGATATTTACACAGGAGTTCAACCTGGACACTCAAGTGTGAAGCATTTATCTCGGTTTGCTGTAGAGGCCTTACCTTAGGCGAAAATACCATCGACATAGGTGAAATATCCTATGCAAATACAATGTGTATGGAAAATTTTCAGACTCTTTCCACATTTTGTTGTCAGACTCACATTAAACAGAATTCATTTTTTTTTCTCACCAACCTTCAATTCTTCACATTGGTAAAGCAAAAATAGGGTTTAGGAGTGTTTTGTAAATTTATCATAGATAAGACTGAAATACCATTTTTACAGAAGTACTTTAACCCTTTAGTGAGCACTTGGTGAAAGCTCCTTTGGCATCAATGACAGCCTCAAGCCTTGTTGAGAATGATCCTACAATCCTATAAAGAAGAGATGCTTAGTGCCTGGTTTCCTCGACACTCACTGTTGGGACTCGCGGCCAAGTAGCTCTCCATTCTCACCATCTCAACAAAGGAACTGTTGATCTGATTCATAGTGACCACTGAGTTCTTGGTTTGCTGTCTGACCAAGGCCCTTTGTCCCAGATTGCTCAGTTTGCTGGGTCGCCAGATCTAGGAAGACTGTTGGTAGTTCCAGACTTCTTCCATTTGAGTGATTATAGATGATGATAATGGATGCTACTGTGCTCTAAGGCACGTTCAGTGTTGCTGTCATTTTACTGTGCCCTTCCCGGGGTCTGTGCCTGCTTGAACACAATTCTGTCTCACAGGTCTAGGGACAGTCTCTCAAACTCATGGCTTAACTTTCACTCTGACATATGCCCTTAACTGTGAGACCATTATATAGTTGTGTGTGCCTTTCCTAATTATGTCTAATCAACTCCATTCAATTTGTTTAAAAAAAAAAAAAAAAAATCCTGAAGGGCCACTGATAGAATTAAGAGACACCTAAGCAATATTGTGTCTTCGCAAAGTGTCTAAATACTTGGATAAAGTAGATGTTTCAGTCTTCTGCTTTTAATAAATTAATGAAACCAACAAGCCTTTTTTTGCTTTGTTGTGGAGTATGCTGTGTAAATAATGAGAAACATGTTTTTTTCCAGTCCGTTTAAAAAACAATCTGAAAAATAACAAAATGTGGAGCATTTGAAAGGATCAGACAAATTCTATGTGTACTGTTTTGCTATTGTCACCCCGTGCTTTAAAACCCACAGAAATGGCATTATGACTCGCCCCTGTTTGTCTTTTCTTTAGAAGCTATGCTGGGAACCACATAACTCCCTCTGTATGTTCCACTGCGTTCTGTCACAAAGCTTTTATCTTGTTTCCTTTCTGCAGGTGGTTTTGGCAGTGCTCCAGTGTTTGGGAGTCCCCCTTCTTTTGGTGGTACCCCAGCATTTGGTGGTGGAGCATCATTTGGCTCCAGCCCTTCTTTCAGCAACCCCATGGGTTCCTCAGCCGGTAAGGTGTTCGGAGAGGGAACAGCTGCTGCCAATATGGGAGGATTTGGGTAAGAATCTTTGTATGTTCTGTGAAAGGGTCGAATGAAACGTTATGGATCAGCAATAGACTCTTCATCAATAGCAATGAGAAATTTGTAAATACAAACTGTCATGAAAGCACATAGTGAAACCACACAGTTAGGTTGCATGAACAAACCTCAGTGGTGCTCCTTCACTGGCTTATAAACATCCTGTCAGATTTCACCCTCCATTGTGGTCCCGTGGGTTTAGTGTAGGTCTCTCGAGGTGAGCTAGTCCGAGACTGCCCCAAGGGGTGACAGCCTTCCTTTACACTGGAAAAAATGCCCCTATCAAAACAAGAAAAAAAAACTTATTTCAAGGAACTTTTACCTTGAAATATATAATAAATAAATATTCGTATCTCAAAATAAATATCCGGATACCACCATCACGACCGAATATTCGGATATTCGAATATTCGGGTCCAGCCCTAGAAAAAATTAATATATTTTCACAGTGAAACTTCTGATGTCCACATTTTCAACATTTTTGGGAAATCTTTGAAAATTATTTGGTGGAAAAAACAAATGGTAAAAATGTTTCTTAAGAACATTCACAAAAAAATCAACAAAAATCCAGCGAATTTCGCTGGATTTTGGTTGATTTTTTTGTGAATGTTCTTAAGAAAATAGAAGTTTTACTGATATATGTAATCACTTTAGATATTTTTAGAATTTTTTTGGAAGATTTTTACTCATTTTTTGGAAAATATTTACAAGAATTTTCTTGCCAAATTTGGGGGATTTTTTTTAAAAATAAACCTTTTAAGGGAAACTTTTAAGGAATTATTGGAATTTTCTTGCTGAAGGTTTTGCACATTTTCAGAAATTTGGTGAATTGTTTTGCTGATTTTTGGGATTTTTTTCAGACAAGGAAACAATATTTTTTGTTGACTGTAAATGAAAACAGCAGGAGGGTTAAAACAAGTCCCTTCATCTTGCTAAAATGTCACTCAAGAGAATTTATCTTAAATCGAGTGGGATGAGACATTTTGACTAAAAATAAGAGAAATAGACTTGGTAAGATTTTGAGTTTTTGCAGTGTATCCATATTTATTTATGTGTGCTTTTCATTGTTGTGTTGACATTAAAATTCCCCGTATGCCTGAATAGCTTCAAAGCAGAGTTGTTAAATTACAAATAACCATTTTTTTCCTCTTGGTCTTTATTAAAAGTTGTTCATTTTAAAAAAGTAATCATTATCAACATTGAGTGAAATGAAACATATTTTTTTAAAATAAATGTTTCAGCTCTGTTGCCCACCCCTAGTTTTGATAAGCCAAGACATTATACACAATAATTCAGTAATGCTGATTTCAGAACAGCCAGTATGTTTTAATTTTGCAAAGAAACCTTTTTGCTCCTAATTGCTAGTTGTTTTCTTGCATGCATTCAAAACTAAAAGTGGTAATGGATGGTTGCTAGTTGCTGCTTTAGTGAAAATGGCAGCTCGTGCTGATCACAGTATGAATACATCTAGACTCACTTGGCAAAAAATAGAAGTGTTTTTGTTTTTACATCTGTTATAATGATGGTTTAGGTCAACGCCGCCTCCAACATTCAAGGCGTAAAGCAGCAAATATTTTATGTGGCACAACTAAAGTAATAAGCTAGTGTCACACATTAGACCAGCTGTTTATGTTTTTTCTCATCACGTTGCTGCAGATAGCTACTTTGTGAAAATGCCAGCATCACCAGGCTGTGTGCAGTACAGAAGGGGAGGCAGCAGGATTTTGCCTGCAGCTTGGAGCAGCTTTTTCGGAAAACAGAACATCTGTGTGCTCGAAAGCATAACACATAAAACGAGCGAAGGACAGCATTCACAACCCTGTTAAACACCCCATTAACATTATAGGACTGAGGTAAAATAAACTGAATCTCAATTATTAAGTGAGCGAATCCGCTTTCAGTATATACACACATCCTAATTCCTGCAGGTAAGCCTTCAGGCGGCAGGACTTTGTATTGAGGTTTTAAAATTGACAGAAAAATCTTAGTGCAAGATGTGCTTACTAGCTGTGTCTGAATCTTAATGTCTTCACTGACGCTGAGTTTGCTCAGCATTTGTTCATCTGACAAAGCAAATATGCAGCATTGTGACTCACGCATGTTGATTCATCCTGTTCACATCAGCTGCAGAGTTTTTCTGATGCTAACTAATTTGGCTCTCATTTTTATTGAACTTCCAAACTGTCTCTATCTCAAACATGTTGGACTTTCCTTTATTGATGCCACTGCACAGCATGCTGTTATTAAGGGGTAGATGAGGAGCACTTGGGTTGATGTAACTCATCATTCTGTAATTGTCATATACAAATGAGATTGCATACAAGTAGATGATTGAAATCGCAATTACTTGTTTAGCCCTACTCTGAAGTGTTATGTACTGACATTTTACCACTAAATGGAAAAGACCAACAAGTCAGCCTTGTTCAAATTCAAATTTATTTTTAAACTGCAGGGAAATTGATTACTTAATCTTTTCCTCATTCTCATCATTTCCACTCCTCTGATTTTGCCAGCTGTATTAACCTTGTGTGCCTTCTCCGTGTGCATGTGTTTTGATACCAGAGAGCGTGGCAACAGGCCAAAAACTCTGGGGCTCTGTGCAGGACTAGATTATTCCCCTCAGATAATCTCACTCTGGGGTCATGCGGCCTGGAGATTAAACTGGCATGCTCTCCCTCTCTCTCCCCCTTGTTTTGCTTATACTCTCTTTTCTCTCTCTTGGGAGTCAGTGGGCATGAGTCCTGTAGAAGGGATTACCACTTAAATCCCAGCCTCTCAATCCTAGCACACGCAAATACTCGCACACATACACCAACTTACATCTTCTGCCTTGCTTGCATGTTTACTTGGAGCAGAACAAAGAATACATCCTGGTCATGAATTAGTTCTCTTATCGCTCTTCTTTTTACCTCTCCATCCAAATAAATTGTTGGTTCGAAGCATGGCTGTTGCACGGCACCCAGTCCTAAGGCTTAATGTTTTCACGCATTTAGTCTCATCATTGCTCCTCAGTGTAGCTATTTATTTTTCAGTCATGCCTCTTAATTTAACCACATCACACCCTCTGCTTCTGTTTTCAGGTTCGCCTCACCCCCCAGTGCCCCGTCTTTTGGTGCTCTAGCCAATCAGGCCGCTCCGTCATTCGGGAGCCTGGCCCAGCAGGGCCCTGGGTTTGGAAATCAGCCCAGCAGCTTCTCGGGCTTTGGACAACAGCCACAGGCAGGAGGTGAGACTACTACTTTAGTCGCAGTTTTTTTTTCTCCTTTCCTCCCTCGTTGTCTCCTGTTGTCCTCTTTCCTACTAGCATTTATTTAAATGTTGAAGCCACCACAGTCAGTCGCTCAAGTGTTATCAATAAGCCATTCTTCCAGCATCTTTACAGTTGAATAATGGCAATGACACAGCATCTTTTAGCCTGTGAGATCTGTCCCGTGTTTACCTCTTTTTATCCTAGTAAGTTATACAAGCAGAGCAAATCACAATTTTAATCCCCCACCCACAATTTGTCCAATAGCTCTTGGAAAGCTTACTGCTGACAGATAATTTTAGCCTTTTATTACAATATCTATAAATGTAAAATATAAATAGAAAAACTGATTTTATTAATAAATTGATATGAACAACATCAAATTGCAGGGTTGATTGCTCACCTGATGAAGCCTTATAAAAAAAAAAGGTCAATTTCCTCTTTTGGTGACAAGTTTTGAGTTAGAACAAAACATACCCAAGACCTCCTGCCTCCACAGAAACATCAGGTTCTAGTTTCAAGCCTAATCAAGTCAATTTGGTTGGTTTTTATAATCATTACACCTTTACTGCAATGAGTTAACTGTAAAAAAATAAAGAGACAGCAATAATCTACATCAAATAGCACCAGCATGAAAGTCATGTCATGTGAATTATATTTGAATACTGAATCCAATGAACTGATGATGAAACTTCTGTCAACTTTCACCCTACATTCCTGTAGCTACAGTTCTATTTGCAGAGATGATGGGCATGCATGTCTCTGAGTTTGACCCACATAACTTAGTTTGCAGTCTTCCTTCTATTTTTTCCTGTGATTATTGTCTCTCTTTTTTTTTTTTTTTTTTTTTAGTCTCCTTGTTAAATCATATTTTCCTTTTTTCCTGCAGCCTTTAGTGGCTTTGCTGGTGTTTACATGCCTACTGTACAGTTGTCCTCAGACACACAGATTTGTCTGTCACAGATGACTCATGCTGCTAAATGAGACTTCCATTAGGACTGTTGGCACACTTGCAGCCCCAAGGTTTTATTGCTGTAATCGCCCAATTAATCACCGTTTCTCTATTTTGTAGGATTCTCCGGAAACACCTTTGGGTCTGCAAATCAGTAAGTGTTGCCAATATATCTAGTTTTGATTGGTGTCTTTTTATGTTTTCAGTGAGAGTGAGTAGACAGACCTACATTTCTATGTCGCTCTCTGCCAGCAGTGTGTTAGGACTCTGTGCAGCTCACATTTTGTCTTCCTCAGTTAGGCTCCCTATAGCACCTTTCAGATTCATTCCCTTCCTTCATCTCTCTTTGTCTTCTCGAGTCCGATTCAACTCCATTGCTGCTTCACTGTCTTAACATACAGTGAATGTTTTGTGTTTGGTACTTTAAGTAAGAGATCAATAACACATTAAAACTACTTTAGTATATAGTACAATAAATACAGTACAATGCTGCACATACTATATGTACAGATCCTTCAAGTTTGTGTAGATGCAGTTCATCATTCTCACCCCCTGCGGAAGTCACTGTCCCTGAAAAGGGTGGTGCGTGATTTTCAGTAGTACTTTCTTACTAATTGCTCCCTTGTTATTGGCTTTTCATTCTCATCACATTGCATCTCCTTTTCTGTCTCTCCTCCCTCAGTTCCACGTTCTACCTTTTCCTTCTCTCGTTTTTCACACTGCTTCTCCTCCATTTGCTGCTGTGTGTCACATGGCAGCCAGCGTTCCCCGGGGTGTGTTCCAGTGGAATGCACTCCGAAGTGTGCAGGAGTGTGTGGAGACGAAGCTTAGCCTATTGGACACATTCACATGCTGTTAATAATCCTTTTCTCTCACTCTTTCTTTGGTTTCCCGTCGTGTCTCCCTCCACTGTACTATTTTCTGCTTATTGTGTTATACTTGTTCTATTGCGACAACATCGAAGTAACGGTCCCTCGTTTTTTTCACAAATATGCAAAACAAGCAATGTTTTGAATTTTATAGAGTCCCAACACGATCATAATGGGGAAGAAACTATTAAAATCCAATTCAGACTACTGGAGCATTATTTGTAGGAACATGCAGTTGTGCTCAAACCTTCATAATAGAATAGAAGCTTTCTCCAAATATGCTCCAGTTACTGCCCTCCTCTGCATAAGATATGTCTTTTTACAGAAATATAAATACAGCAAACCCCTAATGGGATTATGAAAATCACAGATGACATGATATATCACGTATTTCATCACCACCAAAACAAAAATGCAACATAATGCAACAAAATCAGATTATCAAAATTCACTTCATTTGCAATGTTGGTTGAAAAACCTTTGAACCCCAAGCAGTTTCTGCTTGTATTTTGTCCTGACGCAATTTTCACTCACTATGGGCTCATTTGTCACTGCAGTATAAAATCCTTCACCTGTGTGGAAACAGCACAGACATGGCTGGAAGTGGAGAGTACTCTAAATGTCTTCTATACATTATGGCAAAGCCATAATGCCAAATATCATTAGGACAAAGATTAAACTCAAGTTGAATTTCTTGAATTGTACAAAAAGTGAAAAAATTGGAATCAATGTGTCCAACATTGTGTTACCAACAAAAAAAAAACTTGTGACTCTTCTTGTTTCCACACTGGTTTCCTATCTGCTTTTTGAAAGCACACACTGCAGTTCAATCCAGTCCAGCCAAGAAATGTCTCAGAATTTTTCTCACAGTTGTACCGAATAGCGCCAGGTGTTTATATTATTATTCCGATTATTTTTTCTCCTTACAGAATCTTGTTGGACCAAGTAGTTTATATTTGGCTTTTTTTTTAAAAAATGTGTCATGTGCAATAAAGGGATTTTGATAACTGAAAATGTCAAGCTTAGATTTGGTTAATTTTCAAAACAACACGTAGTTCAACTGAGTGGGTTAAAGATCATCAGAAAGTGGAAAATCTTTTGGTTCTTTGTGTTTTTACAGCTTCTGGCTCTGATAAATGGGCTAATTTTGGCAGTTGTTTAAATGATAACTTGGCTTTCAAACCTGCTGATTGGTTTTAGGGTTCAGAGGGTTATTTCCACAGTTTGTCGAAAACTTGTTTCAAAGAACAAAGAAAAGCATTTTTAAAAATTGTCATGCAGTAATTGGACACACTGTCCAATATGGCATTGATTAGGATGATAACAGGCTTTTATTCATTGCAGTATTACGGGACATCAATAAAGAGGGAAAGAAAAAAAGATCTCGGTACCAAAAATGAAATATCAGATATTCTCTGAGTTTGATTTACACACTGAAGATGTAGTTCAGATAATACTCCTGCTGCTTGCTTTACAAGCATTAAAACTCTTTCTCTTTTTTCTCTGTCTCATTTCTTTTTCCAGATCAAGTCCACAAACATTTGCCAGTTGGAGAAACTAGTTTTGTTAAGGCTCCATGAGTAACTGTACGCACCGCTGCGATTAATCTTCCTTCAATCAAGCTCTTTGTGCCACACAATGGGAGAAGAGAAATGCTAAATCGCATTTGGGTTTAAGGGATAAATAAAGTGAAGTAGGAGATATATTTTCATGCATTTTCTTTGTAAAAACATTTGGATATTTTAGAAAAATACAGCTTTTCAGTCAACTTGTTTGCTGTCTCCATATACTTTATTCATTTATGCCATTTTAGGAGGTCTTAGCTTCTTAAGACAGTGAGGTCAAGTACTGCCATTGATACGAGCAGAAGAATGTACAGAATGTAGCCACACGGTCTTTATCGATATACACTACCAGTCAAAAATTTGGACACACCTTCTCATTCAATGCTTTTTATTTATTTCTATTATTTTGTGCATTGTAGGTTAATACTGAAGATTCACACTTTTTTGTTTACAATATAATTCCATATGTATTCTTTTATAGTTTTCATGTCTTCAGTCTTGATCTACAATGTACAAAATAATCAACTAAAAACCACTAAATGGGAAGCTGTATCCAAACTTTTGATTGGTAGTGTAATTACAAGGTAATTTAGCCTTATTTCATGTTGTGGCTAGCATTTAAAATATTCAGTTTCTGCAGCTGTACAAAACCTTTCAAGCTTTCCTACTGAACATTTCACGCTTTCATGAAATTATGCAGAACTGTGTTCTCAGTGTTGCTATATATTAAAATTCAGCTCAGTGCTGTGTAACTGTCAATGCAGCCTCCAACAGATATAGCGTATGTCAAAAATGTACCTCTTTGAAGAAGGTATTAAAATTAAACACACCCAGCGTTTTGAATGATAATGAAAAGTCTTTGAAATGCAAAGGGGAAAAAACTTTTTCAACTGATTTTTTGCAGTAAGCCCTTCCCTGGTTGTATATTTTTACATGGAATAAATGAAATTTCTCAAGTTATTTGTCTGCTCTAAATATGGACTCTCCTCATATCTATTACTTTTTGTTATAGCAGTGATGTTCATGCTTCTTTTCAGTGTGTGATCTAAAACCATGAACAAAAGCGAATATCATTTTCTGAGAATATTGTAACTTATTTGCTCAGTGTCAGGAGCTAAATTATGCTGCAGTAACAGAAACAGCTTAAACATTTGAGACCCTGTTATAACATCACCCTTAAATATTTGACAAACTCTCTTTTAAAATAGGAAGATGTTTTCATATTCCATAATGTTACTGAAGTAATTGTATACCAAAACATGTATTGATAGCTTGACAGAAATTTTAGCGTTGCAGTGTAATGTTTTGCACTTCTAAAATCAGTTACCTTGGTAGAAATTCTAAAAATTGCATTTATGCCTCCCTCCTCATTGCAAAATTTAGACTGTAATAACATGCCAATACTATTCATATCAGAAGTTTTCACTCAAAGTTTTATTGTCAGTGATTGTCTAATGCATACTTTGTATTCCGATGTGGTCCATGTGTGTTTTGAAGCTCAGGGCTCAGAGAAACTTTCTACTTTCATCACTCTAGTGGACATACATCATTCTGCTCAGTGAAGGTCAAAGAAATAGCACAGTTTTGAGAGAAAGTGCACAATAAAATCTTCTACGTCTACTGTTCGATGCGAGGTGACGTGAAAACTAGCACGGCACCGTACCCTTGGCCGTGTTTAGATGGTTCAGTAATTTATGCAAAATCCTTCTTGATGTGCGGTTCATTCCTCCATCTTCAGCGAGGAATCCATCCACTCCCATGCAGAGCTAAAGCGGGCTGTGGGAGAATGCTGATGGGGATCTGTGGCTTGTATCTGAGCCTTGATGTTGTGGCATGTGGCCACTGGCAACACAATTACATTCTCAGCTTTTGGCTGTGGAGCATGTCACTGTCACCCTGTCAAGCCTTATCTTGCGTCTCTCGCCGAGCGGATGGCTGAGGTCTTAGACTCTCTGAGTGGCATGGGAATGTCAGGGTCATAACATGTGACCTGTCATAGACACCTGTTAAAATAGTGAAATCCGCATTCCCCACCAGTCTTTAGTAGACAAAAACAAGACTGGAGCCGTTTGGTGTCCACATATGCAGATTTTATTTGATTTTATTAATTGGTTGGTCAATCTACCAATTAACAAAAATATTTTGTGATTTGTAATTTTGTCTGAACAAATAATCCAGCAGTGGCATTACATTCATAACAGTGATGTATTATCAGCACCAGCTCTATTTGATGTCTTAGGTAAAGAATAACAGTTGGACACATTTTCAGATTACAGAAGCACACGGGCGGTTATAGAGCCCAAAGTCTGTAATGCTTTCAGCTCAAGCGGATGAGCTTATGAGATTTTCAGCACCCACTCCACAACTGGCATCAACGAAAGCATTGAAAATAGTTTTTTTTTTTCTGTTATTATGGTTACTTTTTTAACCAGAGAAATACTCAGTAATAATAGCAGTTCAATCTCGTGCCATCGTTCCTGATGATTTAAAAAAAAAAAAAAAAGTGCAGGAAAGTCTCACAGACACTCGGGAGGATGGCAGCTGTCTGCATGGAATCCAGATAAAAATAGCTTTAGTCCAAACCAAACCCTCCCCCAAACCCACCCTCATTCCCTGTTTTCTCCTGGCCCCACCCCCACTGACGGATGATTAGCAGCTCCTCAGCACATCCTGCATCACATTGCTGACATATTCATCATCTCTACATGTACCGCCGCTCTCTCCAGCGAGTGCATCCTTTGGCATTTCTATGAGCAGAGTGCTACTTCTGTGGCGAATGCTCCTGATTCTGGTCACTTAAGTGTCTCCCACACTGTACATATTGTACCAGCTCAGCTGTTCAGGTCACAATGTTGTATGAGGTGAGCGTTATTAAGAGTGTTTGTGAGCACAGGCCCCCCAGAAGGAGAGTGCGCTATTTGCTCTAATGGGTAATATTGTCTGCACAGATAATCCAAATCCAATAATCCACTAACAGACAGGAGAGGCCTCGCTTCCTATTTGTTGTTTTCCTGCAAGCTGTGCTGACTTGTGGTGCACTGTGAATCATGTTTTTTTTTTCCATGGCCTCCCTTTATTTGACACCTAATGACACCTATGGGTGGCCACTGACCACAATTATGCTGAAAGATTTAACAGCATTTCTATACATTTTTACAGTGGAGAAAAAAATTAGGAAGACTAATAACAAAATAACAAAGAATCAGTGGTTAGCAATGCCAGTTTTTGTAATGCTGAGATGACAGAAAAAAAATGACAGACTATTCAATTCAAATTGGGGAAATTTTCTTCATATGCATTCGTTTCCATTAACTTTTTGAAATGCTGTGCCTCAAAAAGTGCTTGAAAACACATCATGGAATGATGGCGAAAGCTTAATCGAACCATCTAGTAGCTGGTTCCCTCCAATGTTTCCCTCAGGATAGCTGGCAATCAGTCTCGCAGTTTTATCTGGTAAAGTGAATGATTAGAAGTCTTGGGACCGAAACGATCTCAACCTATTCTCAAACTTTAAATGGCTTGCTGGCTTGGAGCCGGACGTGGAATGCCTAGCGGGCCACTCATCAGGCTCATCAGTCCCTAACTGCTAATATTACTATAAAGAAACTAACAAAACTACTTCAATTTAACCAAATGAAGATTCCCTTTAAAGTGAGGATTTTGAATACTTGAGGATAAAGTTAGTGGAGATAATAGAAGATGAAAACACCTTTTTGAATAGCTTCTGATGGAACAAACATTTAACTCATATGACCAGTCAAGTGTTTTTGCTTCTTTCGTTGTCTTCACTGCTGGACATCATGAAACATGGCCGATAACAACTCACTTGAAGGCTAATCTCGACTGTTCTCTGAAAGGTGTCCAAAGTTTTGTTGGTTTCTTCTGGGATATTTTTGTGTTTTGGGTAAACAACTGGTGTTGTTTCCAATTTATTACAGGCGTAGCCTAATTTGCTTAATTATATGGAAATACAGCTACATTTGCTTGTAAGTTGATCTGTCACTTTGTTCATCGCAGCTACTTGACATCCATGATGTTGAAAAGATTAATTCCAATGAATTCCCTCTTGTCGTGTGAAATACACCAATCAGTCACAACACTAAAACCACTGACAGGTGAAGTGAATATAATTGATCATCCCATAGCTTTACAATGCTCTGCTGGGGAACCTCTGAGCCAGACTTTCCTGTGGATGTCAGTTTGATGTGGTGTTGAACTGGCCTCAAGACTCCCCAGGTCTCAATCGGATCAATCTTTTATGAGATGTGCCAGAACACGCCAAATCCACAGAGGCCCCACCATGCAACCATGCAGGAAACAAAGGATCCATTTCCAGCGTGTCGGTGCCGGACACCACAGGACGCTCCAAGAGGTCCCACGTCCATGCAGTGATGGGTGAGATCTGTTTTGTTTTTAGTCAAGTGGTTTTAATCTTGTAGCTGATCAGTGCTTCTCATCATCGACTTTGTCAATTGGCACCAAAGTAAACTTGGTTTGTGTCAAAATTTGTGCAAAATTAATCCAACTAATTCAGCAGCAGGATGTTTTGGGGGTTTTTTTACTGGTATTTGTCAAATTTCAGCATGCTAACCCTCCAAACTAAGATGCTGAGCATAGTAAACATTAAAAATGCCTAGCATCACCATATTAGCATTTGGTCCAAGGCCGTACAGGTCCTATGGTGTGATGATTTAGGTCACACAACCATTGTGCCTGCAAGGTTAGCCTCATCACCAGCATGTCTAGGAAGACTGATGGTCTTGGTTAGCATCTTTTTCCATGGACAGTCATGCAATTCTATCAATCTGTGTAAGTCAGACTCCTAAATAGCCAGTAAATGTGGCTTTTTGCTTCATACACTGCTGTATTCTTGCAGTGTCAGGTAGAAGATAAGTATTTCCTGAGCTAGGTTTCAGCTATGAGCACTGACTCTTTATTTTGTCCCACACATCACCTTCAGCTATGTGTTTGTCTCTTCTTTACCTGCTGTCACACAGTCCTGTGGGGGCTGCTAATATTAAGCTGCAGAATGTAAGGACAAGCTCATATTCATGCTTAAAAGCTAAGAACAGCTTTGAGCATTTCAGCAGCGGAGGCACAAACAGAACGAATGACAACATCCGAGCCTCTATCCTCAACCCACAACTTTTAATTACCTGCTTGTCTCAGCTCCTCCTCCTCTGTCTCCGTCTTTAACTCGCTCAGAGGAATTATGCAGCTCAGTATCATTACTTCTCTTGATACTTAGAGGGAGATTTATAGAGAGTTTTTCATTTCAATCTGCATTTCCATCCAAAAAGATCCCCGCCTCCGCAGACGACGTTGTTTACACAAAGCACAGAAAAAACAGGTGCATGCAGCAGCAATTTCAACACCTACTTTGTGTATGAACGGATTACGGTGAATGGATTTAAAGTCTTATCTAACGGACGTGATCGTGGATGTCAGACATTACCACAGATGTCAGGGGGGAAGGATTTGAGTATCACTGGAAGTGTGAGTTGCTTGGGTTTTTGGAGAAAGGCCAAAAGGCTCGTAATGAAGACGCCTGCGGTGGCAATGTCTTCTCTTTCTGTTGTCCCCATAGAAAGTATGTGATGCTGTTACTCCCAGGTCCTTCTACTCCATTCTAATTATGCAAACGTAATTTGATTGCAGTTAAAATCTGTTTTGCAGCAGAGGACTTGGTTAGCTCATTATTTCATCAACGTCCCTTTGAGAGTGTTTCGGTTTGAGCTCTTGAGTCTCAGTCAACACTTTCTGTAGTTGATTCCCTTATTTGCTGAATGTGGGACTTTCTCCTTTTCACTAAGCAAGGATCTTGTATTTAAAATGCATAACAAACACTGCTGGTGTCGGCAAATGTGCTGTAGTTCCCAAATTTTGGGTACATAAATCCATGTCAGCCTGTAATATATTTTTTAATCATAACTAAAATCCTAAGGTCTTTTGATTAGCTGATAAGGCACAAAAGCTTTTATCTTCTTATACAGTGCACAGTTTGTCTTACAGCCACCTCAAGTGTCTGTAACTTGTGTTGTCTTTGTGTGTTTAATGTGCATGAAATTTAATGTCACAGCGAGTGTAGCACACACAGGTTTAATTCAATTCAATTTTATTTATATAGCGCCAATTACAGTCAAATTGTCTCGAGACGCTTTACAGAACCCATATGCCTGACCCCCAGAGCAAGCCAAAAGGCGACAGTGGCAAGGAAAACACCCTTTTAACAGGGAAAAAAACCTCGAGCAGAACCCGGCTCTAATGTGGGGAGACCCATCTGCCTGCTGGCCGGGCGGGTTGAGAGGGACAGAAGAAGTAGAGAGGTAGAGATAGAGGGGTAGAGGTAGAGATAGAGGGATACAGATAGAGGGGTAGAGATAGAGAGGTGGGGGGGTGGGACACAAGGACCATAAAACACAGCCACACATCTGATTTAGTGGCTGACATCTGCGTGCTCTTATTCCAAGGTGTTTTCAGTGCGTTTTTGGTGCCAAATTTAATGAAACATGTAAAGAACTGGAGGATGTCCAAAGAATCACTTAATAATAATAATAATAATAATAAAAATTGCAGGATAGGGCATCTGCCTTGAATGAAGATGAGCTCTCTGGGTGCCCTTCTAGCATTGATATAAATATATACTTTTAAGTGAAGGTACATGGACTTCAAAATGACAGATTTTTTAATATGGCCCCCAGTATGAAGATAATAGATCATAATCTGACTGAAGGATGTAATGTAAAACAATATAAAGGCCAGGGATGTCCGATATTGGCTTTTTTACCAATTATAACTGATATGCCGATACTGTCCAACTCTCAATTTCCGATTCCGATATCAAGCAATACCAATACCAATATATGTGGACTATTTAGCTAATTTGAGGTAACATCGCATATCTCCTGTCATGGAATTAACACACTGATGCCCCATTGGATGCATTCTCAAATGCAACGAGGCTTTCCAAGGCTTTTCTATGCAAAATAAGAAAACTACTTCAACTTAAGTTATGGAAAAAATGACATGTATATATATGTGTGTTTTTTAATTGTCTCAAACAACAGTTCACACTCTCCCTCCCTCCCTCTGTGAGCTGGTAAATACCGGCAAAATCCAGGCATTATTTTATCAGTTTTCATGATAAGCAAAAAAAAAACTATAACGATATTGACCAATATTTCGTTTTTATGCCAGTATCGGGCCGATAATATTGGTGGGCCGATATCGGACGTCCCTAATAAAGACTAATAATCTTACATTATTTGTTGTTAATTGTGAAGAAAAGAATGCATTAAAGCAATAGTACACTAGTAACAGCATCTTTTGGGTTGCCAGTTTGAAATATATTGCTTTGAATGGGGACATCATTTGTCCACTTGCCTTGTGGAGCAAAATCCATCTTTGAAGAACTTATTGGTGCTTACACCTGCAAATTGAATTGTTTTTTATATATTGTTTATTAATTGATTAATCATTTACAGCATTTTAAAAACGGAAGATATAAACAATAGGTATAACTTGAATCAAACTGGCAACCCACAATGTGTTTATGGCTCCAAACCGATTAAGAAAACATTACTAAAGGTTTTCTTAAACATTAATATTTAGCTACCACTTGTAAGCTCTTCTGCTAGTGTTACTAAAAACTGTTTTATTGTGGAGGTTGACTGGTTGAAATTCACTGCATTTCGTTAGAGGTTACGGAAGTGCTACACATTGCACAGCAGTGGAATGACACGACATTCATCATCGCCTCACACCGGCTGGCCTTAGTTAAATAAGTCTGCATTGGGGTTACTTGAAATTATGCAAAAAAGACAAGAAAAAACTTTCAGACGTGCCCTCATCCCACTGGATTTCCCAACCTTTTGTAAGCTCCTTTAAGTTATACAAGCGTGGAGGGAGGAATTAAGGTTACTATGAAATGAAAGAGGACTCAGCCTTATGTTTTATTAATGCGCCTGAAGGTATTAATATTCATAGAAGTTAATTATGGACAATGCAGGCAACTTGTCAGTTGAGGTGTTCAGTTTAACATCGCACAAAGTAGTTGAGCTTCTAATTGCATAAAGGATCTGGATGCTTTCCCTCCAGAGCTGCTTGTGATGTCTGAGTTTATTATAAAAACCTTGGCAGAGTGTGGGAGGTGTGGCATCCGACTGCATCACATGCTGTAATTACACTGATGGCAGTTAAAGGTTGCCTATAAGTACCCCAGCCCCAGCTAGTGGGATGTTCACTGCTTAATGACTATCATTAATTTAAGTGGAAAATTGCATTATTCTGTATGCAAAGCAGTTACTGTCCTTACTCCAGGCTTAGCCCGACAGCCCAGATGTACAGGTCGTTTAAACATCCGTCTCTTACATAACTGTAGGAGTTGCAATGTGAGGGCCGAGCTTAAGCGTAACAGTGATTTATCTGCTTTGTCGCAGCGTATTATTTAAATAGAACTTATGTAATGTTTTGCAAATGATACCTGCAGGTGCTGAAAAGTCTTGAATATTTTCTCAAAAAGTGCCTCAGAAGATTTTAAGAAGTTTAACATTAGATTTACAAAAGTCTGCCATGTAGACTTTAATAATAGTTCTAAAATGTTCAGTTGCAGGCTGACTGAAGATGGAAAAATAGCAGAATTGTTGTTGCTCTTTCAGTCAGAATCATTTTGTCTGTGCTGTCACTACTGCCGACTATAGACAGGTCCAGGTTTTATTATTTTAACTAGAAACAATTAGGAATTATTCTTAAACACTGTTGGGGGCACCAAAACTATGTGATGTAACAATAGATTACTTAAATTCTACATAGAATTAAACAAATTGACATCTAACTTGCTGAACCCCATCAGAAATTCTGTATCTGACCCTGTCAAAAAGAATCTTGAATCATGGTACTGAAGAGAAATCTTTCAAATGTCCTTCCTCACCTAATTTGTCCTGTTTGTAATGACTGAAAATCCAACTGGCTCAAATTGATATTATAAGTTTAAAAGCACACAGAGATTCAAACATAGACATAGTCTTTGTACGCCTCAGGGCTACATCTTTGTTGAGGTTGGGAGTCCGAGTTGATTAACTGCTGATTTACAGAATATCTATAAATTTGAACCCCTATGTGAAGTTGAAAATTAGTGGAATCGGTGTTTACAAACCCCACTGTATGTATGTGTTGAACAACAGGTTGTTTAACTCTCCCTTTATCCAGAAAAAATGCTGAGGACAAAACCTTAGGGTCCTGAATGGTGGCTCTACAGACATGATGATGCTATACTCCAGTCCTGAGCAGGGATAAACCTTTATTGAATCTATAATTGTAAATATTAGTTTCAGAGTTTAACTTTAGCCCTGCTCCAAACCAAGTTAACTTAAAGATCTGTCCTGGTTAACAAGTCCTATCGAGCTAAAATAGCCAAACTGGCAGGTTTCAGTGGATCAGTGGCTAATAATCCCCAGTATTGTCCCAGAGATCTCAAAGACGGACAGAGAGTGAATCTGAACATTAGCCCTGTGGCAGTATTAATAGTAACATCTGCTTCCAAAGATACAGTGCTGCAGTGATTATTCGGTATTACACATAGAGACAGGTGGATGTATGCAGGGAGACACTCGCAGGCTCTGAGCCATGTAAATATAGCCGTGAATGTGCGACTCGGGAATGCGACCAGGATAGCAGAGACAGTGGAGGCTGGAACTGACTCAAGCAAACCATCACACAGAGGCTGCTGGACGAAGCTTTTTTATACGAATGGCTTTGCACACATGAATGCAGCATTTATATAATCACACACGTAGCATTTTGTTTGGTATGAGGATATGTTCTGTTGTTGTAGAGTATAATAGTCTTCTTTATTTGCAGTGATTATCTGAGCCTGCTGAAAGGGAAAGTATCAACTCCCAGCTTGTACTGTAGACTACAGATTCATTTTCATCCCTTTCCAGCTTAATGAGGTAACACCGTATACCGAGTGATGAACAGAAAATTAAAGAACCCAAAAGAGTTCTTTGCAATACTCTGAGAACTCCTCGGAGATTTGTAATGGAGGTGCAGTGCAGATGGGGTGGTAAAAACATCCTTCTGCTACCAATGCTGTTTTGTATACCTGTGTGCCCTTTTGCATTTCAATTACTTGATTGAGATTCGTACATTTTGGTTCATTTTAACCAAATGACCATGTGTTGGTGAGCTACAAAGAATTTCCAAATCCACTGAGAGTTTTTGAATCTCAGATGTCAGATATCCTTTTTTTGCTCCCCTGCATATAAATATAACAGAATCAGTTTCAAAGATAGAACACATGCAGGAATAAGGTTGGGAATGTGTCGTCAAAACCAACAATCTAGGGCTTGTGCAGCTGTGCTCCTCTACGTCTTAAACTTGAACCGTTGTCCCAGCAGGAATCCATCAGTGAGTCACATCATTGCACCGTGTAATATGCACCTTCATTATGATGACCTTGGCCGCTGTACTTTATTCTAAGTCAGTCTCCCCCCTGCTGTAAATCCTCGCTTAAACACCAAAGGTATATTAATCTCCAACCTAAAATAGTTGCCAACAAATGCACCACTTTCTCCCGTTAGAGTAGCCTTTCAAAAGAATTTACAGCGTCCATCTGTCCTCGGAAATCACTGAGCACTTTTATGAATGAAACTAAATCGTAGTGACCCATTTTTTAAAGATTTATATGCTACAGACGGGGACAGGAAATCAAAAAAGGATTAAGAGATGGGATTTATCGACAAAAAGAAACATTTATAATTTTGTCAGCCTTATCTTTTCAATGGAAATTTGACTGAAAGTTTTGAAAACATGAAGGACGAAATATGTATGGATAGAATTTGCATCTCAGATCAATTCTGAAATAACGACAATAATAATAACTGGGTCAATATATAATTGCAGGACTTTTTGTAACATAGTTGACAGATATCATAGTTGACATTTTTGCTGTTTTCAGGCCTAAAATCAACATGATCACCTATAATCAAACACCACATGGCATTTTTAGAGAAAGATTCCTCTAAATATTATATATTCAGTTGAGTTGATCTGAAATTGAAGTCTTTCCAGTCTTTTCTCCAGGAGGAAATGACATCATGTGGAGCAGGTCATGTGATTTGGAATTAACACAATTCCTTGAGAGGTGTTTTTGTAATGGGTAACTTAGTTGATTTCTTGGACACAGATACAATTTATTTTCCATATAAAATTTGATATATTGCCAAAAAACAAATATCTGTCATGATTATCTCAACTTAATAAAAAGAACACAATCAAATTTTTTTTTGAATAAGCTCATTTTATTGTTCTTTAGCTAATTAGAAAGCGATTGTTGATAAATTCTGACAGTTATTTAGTTGGCATTTTAGTGATATCCAGTCATTTTTTATTAATAAATGATTGTTTCCATAATAAATAATTTTGGAATTTGTAAAGACATGATCATAATGAACATAAAACCATTAGTTGTTTTTTACTTTTAATAAAAATGTATGCAAGATAGAGCCCATGGACTTCAAATGTCCCTCAATTATATATTGACCCACCTTCAGCTATATAGCACCTTTTAAAAACAGAGTTTACAAAGTGCTTTACAGACAGGGCAAAAAAGAAAATCTCAGGAATCTCAGGAAGACCTTTGAAAAACAGAAGACTGGTTAGTCCAAACAGAAGGAGAAAGATCAGGGAGAAATGTAGAAGTAGAGTTAAACATGGCAGGAGATTTTCAAAATAAATCCAACACCAGATGAAATAATAAAATGCCACATCTAAGTAAGGGGGAAGAACAAGTGGAAAAAATAGAGTTTAAAGCCATATACACAAAGTTAAAAAATAATAATATTAGTAGTAATAGTAAATAATAAAATAAATAAGGATAAAAGAATAAAATGAGCAACAAAATACATAAAGTTAAACAAAAACATTTACACGATGAAAATGGAAGAAAAAAGTTACAAGGTAAAAATGGTCAACATCACATAAAAGCAACTTAACGGTTTAGGGGTTTATATGTAGAATTTGGAGTTTAGTAGAAAACTGGGTAAAGGCCAGTTCATGGTTTCTGCCTACAAGTCTGACAAAAGCTGTGGGCTCAAAACAGCAGCTCTTCCACATAAACTTCAATGAAAAGACACATCACGGTGAAGATTTGGCTCCTACAAGCCTCCAGAACAGCTTCGGTGTGAGACCGTTCTTCCAAAAGATATTCCTCTGTTTGCTGTTTTGATCATGGTGCTAGAGGGGGGCTGTCTAGTTGGTCCAAAACCCAGCCAGTAATGAAAGATCTACTGACCACCACTGGCAACATCTGCATTCGTTAAAATTCTTCAGCCGTTTATTCGGGGTGAATCAACGTTCTGCCTGGACAGGGGAGTCTGCAGCATCTGTGTCTACTGTATTCTCTTTAGCTTTTTTCTTTCTCAATCCTCTCCCTCTTGATTTCTTTACTGTTTGCTGCCTGCCGTCAACAAAAGGCGACATACATAGAGCAGCTACATCCCTGACGGTGTAATAGAAATCTTTTCACTGACCGAGGCGTACGGTGCATCACGGGCTCGGCTGTGTAACCTCGGGGATTCGTGCGTGTGCATGCAGGCTTTCATGGTTTTTCAATTCAGCACTTAAGACTGCATGTCTTTGTCCTGGTTCAGAGGTTATTTGGTCCTTTTGATTTGTGCAGATTGAAAGAACACAGAGCCCAAGAAGACCTCCCTGAAATGGCACATGAATGGAGGAAACTAGTAACTACATGCATGCAGTGTAATTAGATATTAGAGAAGGAAATACAAAAGTAAGCAAATTATAAAACATTACATTTATATATGGAAATATTTCACCTGCTAAATATAATTACATAATCAAAAATAGTAAACAAAATATGTGACTACCATTTGATAAAGACTCTATGAACTATTTCCCAAAAATGGGTCCCATTTTATTTTGAAAGACATAACAAGGCACCTCACTGAATTTGAAAATATAGTTTAAAATTTGCATATTTTGGATTATCACTGTAGCGATGAAGTTAAAAAAAGAAAATCAAAGACAACATTTAGTATTTGACCATTTTATTTATTCATGAAAAAGACCTTTTATATATATTTTTTCAGGGGTCGTTTCCCCCCAGTGTTGTGCATTTTCACAGTTTTACATATTTGCCAGAACTGACCCATTTTCAAGTATTGGTGTAAAAGTCAAAGCTGAACAAAAGAACACATTCGGCTTGAACTGTTTCAGTGCTGTATTTCCAGGAAAACAAACCAAACAAAATGAGGAACACACTTAGTCTCTTGTTATCTTATGTGCTACATTTGGGGTTATTAATAAAACGATGAAGAGATTTTGTGACATACAGAGAAGAGCATGATGACAACTTATGGAACAAACAACTATAGATTTTAACGGGATACAACCAAAAGTAAAAGCCGGGAAATGAAGGCAGGGGCTCCTGAGCATGGTTTGGGAAAAAAAGGAGGGGATGACGATTAACAACTATATATATATATATATATATATATATATATATATATATATATATATATATATATATATATATATATATATATATATATATATATATAAAGATGTGAAGCAGAAGTAGTAGCAGCCCTCAGAAAAACTGTAAAGGTGTGGGTTTAGGAGAGGAGGCTTCCATTCCCTTGGCACAGCCCTACGAGCATGGTGATATTGTTGCAAATATGCTTTTAATTGAAAATAACTGAAAACAGGCCTGTTATTAAGTGCCATGAGGTTTTTGAGTTCACAAGTCTGTAGCAGTGCATAGTTTTGGCTTTGTCCAATTTTGGCACTTTTTGCCATTACATATACAGCAAAAAATAAATAAAACTTTGTTTTTCTGTGGCTCAGTTAAGGAAGCACATGAAGTTTTTCTGTGGTGGGAACATGAAATATACGTCATTATCATATACACTGAATGAGACACACACAGAGAGAACAATTAGTACCCTCCAAAATAACACAAAAAGCTGCTGACAGTTGACAGGCACCCGCTCAGTGACCTCAATACTTCCATTTCTTGTGTTCTCTTTTGTAATATCCAGTGTTTAACCCTCTTAATGAAGGCCCAGATTCACCAAAATGTTGGTATAATCCAAAAATTGTGGTGCTGATCTTCCTTTTTTGAGGCTGCCTTGCGAATATCTCATTTTACATATTCCGGTTTCTGCCAACACAAGCGATACATGTTGCCTATGACTCTCTGTTTATGAGCAAACAGGTGTGTTTGTACATATGGCTTTGCAGCATGTGCTTGTGTTCAGACGGTCCACGTGCGGCACTGATAAATGAGTTCACACTGCCAATGTGACACTGCTGTGACGATCAGATACCACGCCAGGCCCGCTCCTTTCCCCTCAGGGCGTCTCTGTGTGTTTGTGGAGGCCGAGCTCAGTCCCTGTTTTATGACAAGGACACAACCTTCCCCGCGCTGAATGTGTGTTTTGTGCGAGCGAGACCGAGTGAAAGAGTCATGACTCAACAACAGCAGAAGCACGACCAGTGAAACTCCTCATCCTGTCTAAATCCCCTCAGCGGGATTTAAAACGCACATCGTTGGCCACGCTTTGCGTCAAGGTTTAATTACATTACGTGTAGTCCGGCTTGAGTACGATCTACGGTGTCCAAGACATTACAAGCGGCCCAAAGTGGATCCATACTACGCTGGGTTAAAGGTCACTGAGTTCGTAACAGCTTTTCTCTGCCGCCTTCAACACAAAACCGCAAATTGAAAATAACTCATGGCTGACGTCCAAGTTGTTCTTGGAAATGTCAGAGTTATTTTAAGCCGGCATTAATGTCTGAATGGATTCAATTTGTTGTCGCCCTCATATTGCTGTTGTGTATTTTAGGACTGCAGACAGACACTTTTGCCCGTGACCTTTGCTATTTTGACCTCAACCACGATTCTGGCTTAGCCTCTCGCCTTGCGTAGCGCGACTCGGCACAGCTCAGCCCATCTAGGGCATCGAAGTGTGTCACTGCAGATCTAATTATGACAGCAGTCCCCTAGTAGCCTCTTACTTCTCTTCTCCTTCACCCTTCACCACGCTGCCCTGTGACTCAGCCCGGAGCAGAGGCTATCTCGGTTAAACATGACCTGAGCCAAGCATGAGCTTCCAATGCAATAGTAATTTACCTCGTGGCATGAATGGATTTGATCTTTGAACTCTGGTTCAGCTGGATATTATGCGACTTTTAATTGCAGAGCCTTCAGCCAACAGATTCTCCACAGACTGCAGAGCATAACGTTACAATTCTACTGCGCTAGTGTACGTTTGAATTTATTCTAGAAACCATTTCAGCCTTGCACAAAGAAACGTTTCACCATTTCAGAAAACAGTCTTGTTCGCATTCTCATCATGAGTTAGACGAGAAGATTGTCATTATTCTCACTGCTGAGTGCTAAATATAAAGATACAGTCATTTTCATACTTCTGTTTTTGTACAGAGCAAACCAATGAGGAAAGTTAGCGAGACTCAGAGGCGCTGGTAGGTGAGTTTGTCACTTTTTCCTCTTGTTCCAGTCTCAGTTGTAAGCTCAACAACTTGCTGACTGCAGTTTCACATTTAGCAAACAGATATGCAAGAGCCATTCTTCTCAGCAAGAGAGCAAATGAAGATGTTTTCCACAATGCTGAACTATTCCTTTAAGTTTCAGGTAAAAATGTTTGTCATATTAACAGCGTTATAAGAAATTATTTCTGAAAATCCCCCCCAAAAAAACTGGTCTGATAGCTGCTTTCTGAAGATGTTTGTACACTGTAACAGTAGCAGACTACTGAGCTTTGTAAAATACATGAGCAGATCAGACTTGCTTGCACATAGTTTCTTTGGTTGGAGCCGAACACCCATTGACACAAAGACTGGGCACAATGAACCTGTAAGATGTTTCATCTGAGAGTAAAAAAACTGTGTACAGAACTCTTATTTTCAATAAGGAAGTGAAAGACTGATGCCTCCTTCCTTCTCCTTTTTAAAGGTGTTTGCTGCTGACGCCCTTCTCTAAGATTTACAGTTACAGGGCGTCACTTCATTGAATGTCGATATCAGCCGCTGTTTGTTTACGTGTACGTGTGTGTGTGTGTGTGTGTGTGTGTGTGTGTATTACAGTCGCTGGCGGTGAAATAAAGGGAGACAAGCCCCACATTTCTGCAGCGAGAGCTACAACTGGCAAGGCAGAGAAGTGGGTCATCTATATGCCAACCGAGCAGTCGGCATCAAACTCGCATGCCTCCTGCTTTGCTTTTCAGCCTCGACAGCAGATAAAAAGTGAGCGAAAGAGAAGGAGGGGGAGAGGAAGTGAGGAGTGGGAGGAGAAATACTGGTGTAGATGAAGATTAGAGGTGATTGAGGAGGAGGGACAGAAAACAGAGAAATCTGCTAACATGAGAGACAGATGTTTGGATTTAATTAGCTGGAAAGTGGATAGTTTAAGAGGGATAAAAAGTACAATATGCATGAGATTGTCTTACAGAAAAGAGGGTTGCTGTTTTTGTCCTCCAGTTATTAAAAGTTATTTCCTCTGTCCGTGACTGCTTGTTAATGCAGGTATTGATTGTTCAACGTGAGCAACGCTTATTCACTCGGACAGGATGGTTGAAAAAAGAGAAGGGAAGGAAGTGAAAAGGGCCCTGAGATGGAGTGATATAGGGAAAGGAAAACTAGTTTTGTGCTGTTGGATTCTACAACAGGCTATAAACAGAATAAAGTGACTGACATGAGGTCGACTGTGGAGTGCTTTTGAGTAGATTTTTGTAGAACTTGTTCTTGCATGTTAATATTATTGCGCTGAGTGCTACTGACGAGTGTTGGCTTTACTTCTCTGCACGTCCCATAATGCACTTGAAACTCAGCTGGTTAGCTTGGTTTTGTAACACACTGTTACACTTGTTAGACAACAGATTTGAGTCTGGATTTGAGACCTGGCTCTTCTTCTTTTGCGTTTCCTGTCCTAAACCCACACATGCCAGCACCAACAGTCTGGAAGAAACGGGACAAATGATCAAATACTGCATTGCACTTCGTTTAAGGCTAAAAAGTTTGCAGTGGAAAGCAATGTAAACTTAAGGCAGCATGGATTGAATGTCTTGCATGTTTCTTTTTTTAAAAAAGTACTAAAATTTACTATGTCACCCAATGCGGTTTGTCATGTAAATGACACAACAACATCAAAACACAATTAAATGCACTCTCTTCCAGCCCATAAATAAAAACACAACTGGTATTCATACACAAAGTTTGTGCATATCAATGCATGTAGCATGTGCGCAGACATGGTCATGTAAATATTTAAATCCACCCACACGTGGCTCAAACAGCAAAAATGTAAAAATAAAAATCCCAAAACACTCTGTTTTTCATTTTTGCAATTTAGCACAGTGAGATCCGACCCAGTCTGAAGGTAGAAATGGTTGCAGTTTGTTCACTCCAGTTTTAAAAGTATGTTCAAGCCCCCACCTCAGAGCGACAGCTGGTCTTTTTCTCAGCGCTGGTTTCATTTGCCTGTTTTCTTCTCAGTCTTTTTTAAAGCATGAGAGAAGAATAGAGAGGCAAGAAAGGGTGTAAATAAATATCAAAGAAAGGTTAAAGCAGTGACAGCTGGTGAAGAGCAGGAGTAAAAGAAAGAAGGGATGATACTGTTAAGGTATCCAAGGCCAGTCTGGTCAGTGAAACAGGTCAGTATTTGGGTGGGATGACCACCACGGGGTCACCGTTCTTTGGCCGCCACATCAGCACCTGGGCGTCATTGGCGTTGGGCTTGACCATGGCATTAGAGGGGATGGGCTCGTTCTTGCCCAGGATCTGGGGCTGTTCCTGGGCCACGGGCTCGTTCAGAACGGCCCGGTGGCCCAGAGGCCTCTCTGGGTCCACTTGGATGCGAAGGCGCATCCTCCAGCGGATTGTCTGCAGGACGAGAGTCTCTGAGGTGGCCTGATTGATGGCCACCAGCCAGGTCGTAAAGCTCTGGTCGCGGTGGATGCTGCTAAGCTGAGGCACGTTGCTGTCGCTGACCGGCACTCCCCAGGTCACACTGGGGTAGAAATTGTCATTCATGCTAACAGTGAATTTGCTGTCCTTCTTGGTGGGGCCTACAACAGTGCAGGTCTCTGTGGTGTTGCCGTACCAGGGGTAGTTGACACCGTCGGAGTCGCTGATGGCTGGGATTTTGCCGTCACGCAGGTCGGGGAGCTCCCAACTTGACCTGGAAGTAGAAAGAGTCATAGATGAGGATTTACACAGAAGCCTTGCTGACAAAGATACCAGGTTTTGTCTGAACTACCTCCTCCTGAGGTTAACTGACTTTATTTTAAACTGGTATTCACCTTGAAGGTTTAGCTCAAGCACAATAAAGTAAAGCAAAAAGTTTCTCTTGTTATATATTTTCTGTACAAGACAGAGAGAATTTGCTTCTCGATAGTGTGACGAGTCTCCACTTTGATGTCACCGTGTACCTAACACCACGGGACAGAAGGAACAAACCGACCCAGAGCCTCACAGCTGGAAGTTTCCCGCAAGTTTCATCCTACTGAGATAAAGTACAATACAAAGATAAAATATTTTTGACACACACCGCAGGCGACACTGAGCAGCTTTAGTGACCTGCTACCTCTGCTCTGTCCACCTATCGATTTTCTGGCCGCAGCGGGAAAAAGATTACCTTTCATTCGCTGAAACCGTGGATCAGCAGAACAGAGGAGATAACAGTGTGATCGCCAGCCACATGACTTTAGTGCCTTCTTGGCCTGGCCTCACATTGTGATTTATGAATTCTCCCAGGGGGTGAGATTAGCATGTCAGGCATGATAATAGCAAGCCCTTGTCTGTGCATGTGTGTGCGTGGATGCAGACTTTTGCATGTATGTGCACTCGTCTCGTCTACCCTCTGAGGAACTTCGATCATGACTGGGTGAAGCATTGCAGAAATAAGGCTCACTTCCTGTTTGCGTCTCCGCTGACTGCTTCGTCACAGTCAAATGGTCTGAAAGAGGTGGTGTGAGTGTTTCTGACAGAACCGCAGGCCTGCTAAAAATGATTTGCTCGCTTCTCTTCAAAAAAATCTAAATAAAAAAAGCAACCATCTGTCTTCCAATGTGACTCCTGAGCGTGTCGGTTTTGATAAATGTCTGCTGCATTTCTGTGCAAGATTCTGGAGGAGCTCAGTTGATTTGAGAAGATAAATAGATTTTGATAAAGTGACATTTGATTTAAAAAAAAAAAAAAATACATCTTCATAGTGAGTCAGCTGGAATATTGGCACACCACAGTCTGCAGGTATATGAAAAAGTAGCTGGCAAGCAAGCTAAAAAGTCCACTAAAAGTTGTCATAACATACAAAAACAGCAAGTAGTTCATTGAAAGTAATACTTTGTATTCGATAATGGGGAAATAGCCCAATACAAAATACCATCCATGATGTGAGGTGTTGAAGAGACGGGACTTCAGTTCATCTGACAGCGCTAAAAAACAAAACAAAACAAAAAACTGGCAACTGCGGCTGTGGTGCATGGTTGCAATTTCCTGTTACCTATGACTTTAAATCTTTATCGGCCCTGTGTGCAACACATTAAAACCAAAAGCGCTCCACTAAAGGTTTGTCTGCATAAACGCCATCTTAAGCCTTAACAAAAAACACAATTCTTTAATGTAATATGCAACGCGGTGCCTAATAAAAGCACTGGTCTCAGCAGAGATTTGCAATTAGCTTCATGGAGAAATTGTGCGTCCACTAAAAAAAAAAAAAAAAAAAAAGTCTCAATTGATCAACAGCAGCGTGGCAATGTCTTACTTCCTGTTCCATGTTCATTTGCATGGGAAAGTCTGTCACTGAGACATGTGAGATACTTTCTTTCACAGATGGTGAAGATTGTATCAACATTTTAGGCACAGAAGTAAAGAAACAGGGTGCCAGTGCAATCAATTAATCAATTACAGCGTGGTTAGGCCTCACCACCTGTGAGTGTGTGATTCTGTGTGGGCATACTATCCTAACAAGACGACACTCTGGAAAAAAACAGTAATATTCCAGCAGCTGGAGTGCCAAATAATGGAAAATAACCATCTCCTAAAAATGCAGTAATTTCCTTGATTAAAGTGCAATTTTTAGCTTTAATCAGGTGTATTATTTTTGGCTTTTACACTGAAAATACTTATAATATTTACCTATTTATCTACCTCATTATATAGGCTGTATAAATCGTTATACATAGTGATCAAAGCTGTATTTAGACAGATAACTGACATTTTAGTTGGGAAAACATTGGTCATTACAAAGGATATCAAACAATTACAAATGTATGTGAAATTACAGAACCAGTACTTATTTTTCTGTTAATTATTACTAGTAGTATCTAATTTTAGAAATATATTTACGGTATTAAAATCTATTATTATAGTATTAATTAAATATTTTGTTGATAATTTGATCTGTTAACTATAAAGCATATATTTGTAAAATCACAATAAAATATGAAATGTATTTCAACAGCATTTTTATGTCAAATAATTTAAATTTTCTTTCCAAAACAAAGAGCATTTTATGGTTATTCTACATTCGACATAAAGTCTGCCTAATTTTGTAATTTTATTGATACATAGAGGAAAATATCTGTAAAACAGAAAGCAAAAATTCTGCAAAATCACTCAATTTTTTACAGTGTACCAAACCTATTTTGCGTGCGGCATTAACATTCATGACTCATGTTTAATTTTTAAGAAACATTACAGCCAGATTTTTTCTTCAGAAATACAGTTCTTCCTATTTTTTAGTTTGACTTCTGCTCACATGTATTCAGACCTGCTTCTGAACACACACACCAACTGTCCAACACCCCAGTTAGAGCCCAGGGCTGCCAATGGGAGGAGACGTGATGAATGTGTACAGAATCCTGGGCACATCATCCAAAGCCAACAGAGAAATCTTCCACATTACCATCCTCAGCTGCTCTGTCCAATTACAGCGCACCGAAGCTGCATTACCATCAAAGAAGCTACTTAGTATGAGCGTCTCAGCGGTGAGAGCGGAGTCGTCTCTTGCATCCTAAGAGTGGCTTCAAAAAATGTACATGAAGAATTGGTGGCCTTGATATTTTCTTCAGGTTCTGTCCTTGCTCAAAATAAATATTTAATGGCTTTAATATTGGAATATGATAATATATGAAGTAGATATTGACTGCAGGAGCTACTGGGGTTTGCATTTGTAAACAGTGCTGCAAAGGTGGGTGGGTGCATTCCAATGGGCCTATATGCAGTACACGGCTATATATATAATCCATATCTGTTACATTCATGTTGGTCAGTTCAGGCATGTCATGGCTGCTCATGATTTATTTGTGTTTATTGTATGCAGTTAACATTTCCAGTAGTGCTTTGGAATTCAAGTGCTTTTCAGTACATTATCTTTTGAAGAAATTATAGGAAAAAAACAGCAAAAGTTAATGAAAAAAGGCTAAATTTAGATCATGTTGACAGTTTGCGTGGGTGTGTGCGGGTTTCTTAGGCAAGTAGAGTTTAAAAAAGTTCCATTTCATGGAAGATCCTGATGGGATTGAGCTTTAGAGAGTAATTGTGGATTCTCTGTCTTCCATACAGGGGTGGGGGAGTCGGGGAGGGGACTGAGTCTCTAATCTTAGCCGTGCAGCGCTCAGACATCCTCTGTTGCAGCGTCCACTGATAAAGCATATTCCGGATCAGCTTGCGGTTCCCCACTATAAGATGAACAGAACTTGTCTCACGCCGAGGAGACTTAAAAAAAGGACAGAGAATTGGGAGACCCATAACAGTCACTCAATGTCCCAAGCATATTTTAAAGCTGAATGTTTGTTTTTTTGACCAACCACTGGTGCAAAATAACTATTGACAAGTGGAGGGATGTGAAAGGTCAGAGCAATTATTTTCCATCACAATGTTCTGCTGTCATATCTGTCAGGTTCTGATGCGCTTTGTAGCCTGCAGGCATTCAGCCAGCAGCCCCCGCACTGCAGACAGCTGATTGAATATTAAAGTGCACTAATAGTCAAATTCATTTATTTCACTTTACTATGTTACTTATCTTCTTGAAAACACGAGTTAATGTGTAATATTTTTTGACTGAATGGTACAGACTGTTGCTGTTGCTCAGCTATGCCCACCAGATGCAACCGTAGACAAGTTTCACTACCTTGGAATATTTCCTCAGTGTTTTTGGAATTATTGGTAATCCGAAAACAGGAACCGTGAGACACAAGTCAACCCATGAAATTACACTGAAATTGAGGTTCTCTTTGGGTAAATAGCACTGACTAAGTGCCTAATGTACTTGACATTGGTTTCACTTCCTGATGTTCAAACTGGTTCAACTTTTGATTGAAAAAAACTAACATCAGGATATGTTTGTGGTAGGATCTGTTGGTGTAAAATTTACCAACTTGAATTCTCCATATTTTGGATAAAGACACTTCAAAAAGTGTCTTGAGTGAGTTCATGTTTTAATCAGTGTTGGATGGTATAAGCAAAATAAAGGTGAAATTTGTAACTAATACATTAATTGTCAACTATTTTGGTACCCGATTATTCAATTTAAGTATTTTTTTTCCCAAAAAAAGTTAGGTACTCACATGATTATTTTCTGGTTTCTTTCCTCCTCTACGACAGTAAAATGAATATCTTTGGGTAGTGGACAAAACAAGACATTTGAGGATGCCACGCTGGGCTTTGGGAAACACTGATTGACACTAAATTTTCTGACATTTATAGACCAAACAACTAATCAGTTATCATAAAAAATAATAAATGAACAGCCAATGGAAATAATTGCTAGTTGTAGCCCAAATTCCAAAATAAAACATGACTAGATGTCAACTACAACTCAATCAGAAACGATGTTGCTTAATCGGTTAACCACTGCTGTCATCTTTAAAGAAAAACAATGGAAAAAATACTTAACACTCTTAGATTCAGGTTTCACAAATGACAAGATCTGACACGTCTCTTTGTCATAAAATGAGAAATGAAATCCTGTGAATGTGGAACTTAAGGTCAGAGAAGAGGCCAAAGATGTCAACTTGAAGTGTTTTTTGACACATTTCTACATTTCATAGATTAAACTATGGATTTAGTTTTCTAATATTAGGGAATATTAGTCAATCCAGGAAGAAGAGGGAAACATTTTCTTCCTTCTCTTTGAATTAATAAGTCCAATATAACAAAGTAAATGCAGAAAACCCTGAATAGATGCTTAGTTTTTGTAAAACACGATTACAGTTGGTAATAAAATACATTTTAAACAGAAAGTAACTGAGCCAACCTTGGCTTAAATAATAAATGGTCTGAGCTGTGGCAGAAGTGTCAGTTGCAGCAAACAAAGCTAACAGAGTTCAGAGGGCTTTATTCATCAGCTGTGAGGCTTAATACTCCAAATATAGAATATTAAAATGTTCTATCTGATTTTGAGCCTCACCCAACACATCCTCATCACCTAAACATGGCCAAGCAGCAAGTAAAGAAAGAAAGAAGCTCATGGTACTCACATCCCTTTGTCCCCATACGTATTGAAGAACTCCATGTGATTACACGCCTGAATCCAGCCGATGGTCCACGTCTCTTTAGCGGCTACTGGCGGCACCAGGACTCGGGCATTGGCTCGGAAATGCGGCGTGCGGTAGCGCAGGACCACGCTGGAAGCCTCGTCGATGCTGGTGGGGTTGGAGTCGATGGAAGTGTTCAGCTCCAGGACGATGATACTGTCTCGGAAACTCTTGGGCTTACACCTGATACTCTGGATGCAGCCCATTGCATTAAATAGCAACACAATCCACAACAACGTCCAGAGTTCTGGGGGAGAAGAAAGACGCATGGAAACAGCAAGAGAATATCACCACAGATGGATCCACATCATGTTCCCCTCACCCCGAAAATAAGCAGAAGAGCGATTTTTATATACAGCAGAATGTCTCGTTTACTACAAAAAACAAAAAGCCATGCATCTTTGCTCCAAAACTAATTTTAAAAAATGAAGAAAACGAGGCCTAGATCATCTTCATATCTGCAGGACGCATGCTTTCCGGTGCGTAAAAGCAACTTCACCAAAGCCAGCTCAGGTGCCCGAACTTGACTTATCCGTGCAATGATGCTTTCATGCTGCCAAATGACAAGTCACTGCTTCTAAAATGTGCTTTTTCACACACAAACATAAAAAAGACAGAACAGATTGTGCCTTTTGGCCACATGCATCCATTTGGAAGTGTGCGCATGGAGAGGTTCAGCTAAATAATTCACAAAAAACTACTAATGTTACATGTTGGCGTCAGATTCTCTTTTTATGTAATTCTTTATGTCATCAAAATCTAATCCCTGGGCGAGGATCATAATGACAAATGTTGTGGATGCGGACAGCGGCAGCTAAGGTGACGCTGTCAGTCTGTGGAGCTGCGTAAATGTCCGCTTAATCCGCAAAAAAAAGGGAAAAAAGTGTATTTCAGCGATTTGACAGCGTCATACTGGACGCTTTTATAGCCTACATTTACGGATTAAAGGTTCGTGCAGCAATTAGCTAACATGGATTGTGGTCTATTTATAGGCGACAAAATCAAAACAACATGCAAAAAAAAGCAAGTCTACCTAGAAAACAATTTCACTGGGGAGCGTCTCCGGGTAGAAATTCAGCATAAAACGGCGGCTCGCACAGTTCTCCGGTCACAGAGGTAATTCCGTTAGTTCCCTCACACCCGGTCCCGTTATTTCTCTCCCCCTTCCTCCTCCTCTTCTTCCTCTTCTCGTAGCTGCAAATTACTTCACCGTCCCGATCACAGAGGTAGCATTTCCACCGGCGATCACATCGAGTCGAGTTTGAGCACATCCAGAGGACACCGCCGGGTCAACTTTTGCGCCCATTTCACCGGATCCATTCTCAAAAATGAGCAAAAAAAATTTCAAAAATTTAAATAAATGAAAAATAAAAAGATAGAATGCCGCCGAGGGGAGAAATGCCAGCTGTCACATAGTTCGACCGAGTCCACAGTTTGCGGTCCTGTCTGAGGCTGGATGCAGTTCAGCCTAAATTCCTGCACAAGCTGTCATTTCTCCGAGCTCGTCCCATCGCAGCCGCGGCAGGTTCACCCCGCTACGTATCGGTTTATTGGAGCTGCCTGGGAAGCAGCTTTATAACGATCTGCGTGACGACACTTCCGCCCCCCAGCGGCGAGCACGCTGGGAGATGTAGGCATAAGGGTTTTCTGTTGTGAACGGTCACTTTCTAGTAATTTTGAGAGCATAATTAGAATACAGACTACACTGTAAAAAATATAAATCTACAAAAAAATAACTGTAAAAATATGACAGCAATAGCAGTGCTAGAAAAAAGTTATACTTCAAAATATCTGGAAAATTATGACATTTGTCGCAGATTTAAATACAGTCAACAGTGTGATTTTATGGTCAAACGTAAAAGAACGACTTACTGAATGCACAGTGTCACTTTTAATGGTTCAAATGCTGCTTGTGTGCAATCTCCTGTCCATATTTATTCTGTTTTATTAGTTTTTATTTCATTTCATTTACCTTCCACATTGCCTATGTATTGCCTCTGTTGCATATGTTGTAATTTTTAATATAGTCTTGTTTTATATGTACACTTGATTTTGTTATTTAATGTTGTTGTTTTATTACTCATAGCTTTTTAAGAAAATGTATGTTCTTATTTTTTACGAGGAAGTATCTGGGTTGCCAATGAAATCACAATGTGAGGGATAGCCTCCTCAAACAGTTTTCATTTTTGACAGTTTAGTCAATATCTGTGCGATATTTCTGTCACTAAAATAGGAAGTGCTCTTTTCAGGTGCATTTTTACATTGATATTTTTACACAGTTACTATTGTAATGTTGAATACAACCCTTCCCTCTCTCCCGCCATGGTTGTTTTCTTATGTTTTTTTATTTTTTAGGTGGACAATAAGCACGGTGTCACCTTGTTTTAACCGGTTAAATTGACATTTTTTTAAATATGATTTCACTAGATATGATCTGTAATTTAACAAAACAGGGAAATCTGTAAAGGCATCCTTAATACACAGAATTTTTCTTTCAAATAATGGCAATGACTGGGACATTTCTAATATTTTTGCTTATTTAAATATTGTAAAACAAATCAAACTTTGTAAAAGAATTAATTAGTTATTATTATTGTTGTTATTATTTTCAGATTTTGGATGTGGTTAGTATGTTACAGTTTAGGCCTGTTTTTAATTTTCAACAGTCATCATGTCACTTGATACTTTTTTTTCCTGTGGTTTTACTAGATCTTACCTTTAATTTGATAAAAATTGGGGAAAATCTTTTGAAAACATCCTTAATGTACATATTTTTTTATTTTAAATAGCACTGAATATCTGTAAATTAATTATATTTTTGCTGATTGAAATACAGTAAAAAAAAAGTGAAACGTGGTAAAAGACGTGCAGTTAATTAAAATTCATAAAATAATGCTATTAAAAATAATACATTTTTCTGTGATTTTACTAGATATTATCTGTAATTAAACAAAACAGGAAAAATCTGTCAAAACATTTTAAAAATGTATTCGCCAATATTCAGTCCTTAATGTACCAAATATTTCTTTCAAATAATTGCAAATATCTGAAAACTAATTATGCTTTTGCTGATTAAAATACAGTAAAAAGAGTTAAACACTGTAAAAGAACAAAGTATTTGTAAAAATACAGATTGCTGATGAATAATTTGGCTTGTTTATTTACTGTCAACATGTAAATTCCTACTTTTTTTCTGTGATTTTACTAAACATTAAGTGTATTTTAACAAAACAAGGAAAATCTGTGAAATAGCAATCAATTGTTTAAAACATTGCTGTTAAATGAGCTGTTTCTCTTCACTCAAACAAAATAAACTCAAACAATTGCATAAACAAGAGTCTTTAAGGTGATTATGCATTTTAAAAATAAAATTGTTCAAATTAGATTTTCTTCAGTAGCTTTTTGGCTTCGTCAAGTTTTTGTTCATGTAGTAGTTTTGAACAAAATAATTAATTCAACTATAATGTGTGCAACAAGATATAAATATGTAAAGTTGTTCCAACTAGTTTTCCACATTCAAATTAAGGATTTGGTCAAACAAAAATACAATATTGCTCATTATTCTTGTGTCATTTTGTGTCTCATTTTTGTAATATTTTGTCTTGTTTTTTTTGTTTTGTGTCTTTTTTTTGTCTGACTTTCATCATTTGTCTCACATTTGTGTCGTTTTGTTTCTCAATTTTGTCATTTTGTGTTTCCTTTTCGCCTCGCTTGTGGTTTTTGTCTCATTTTTGTCATTTTGTGTTTTGCTTTGTCCGTTGTTTTGCGTAGCGTTTTTTGTCTCATTTGTCCATTTTTTTTGTCGCTTTGTAACTTCTTTGTCTCTTTCTTCTAACCATCACATATTCCTCACCAAACAGTTTTTAAAATCGCTTTTGCGATCATTTTATGATTTTGTTTGCATGTTCAGCAGCGTGGCAGCACTTTAAATCCCTCCCTGTCTCTGTTCATGTGAACACGGTGCCCATCAGTCCTGTCTCTGTCTGTTTAAGCACCTTGGAGAACTCCGCTCCGCAGCAGAGCGCAGCGCAGAATCGTGATTGTGCGTAAACTACGTCAAATCCGCACGGAAGAAGCAGAATGCTGCACCGACTGGAGCTGCCTTGTCTTCATCTTTTGTTTGGGGTTTCAGCTGACTCTGTTATGTTTCTGCCTGCGTCGCTTTATGCCTGAATCCTTTGGATATCAGATGCGTGATGAAGGCTACAGGGAGGATTTAGAGATATGCTGCGTTGCTCATTTTCATCCTTCGCTCGGTAAGATGATGTCTTGCGTAATTCTTGCACATTTTCTACACGGGGCTTGTTTTCCACACGCAGTGGAGCACCTGTTAGCTGTGTAGTTGTGTGCTACCGTGGCGTTAGGAAACGCTCATGTTGTTATTCTGTCTCCATGCTGTAGATCGGGTTTCACTGGATTGGCCGAGGCAGATGCCATTCAATACACTGTTCCTGCCTGCGTGGTATAAACAGCATGGACATCGCACATTCCAGAGGCTCTAAAAATATCTATTAAGGCCACAGGAGGGGGAGGACTGGTGTAGGGGGGGTTTATCCTGGGACGTCTCACTGTCGTGGTGAACTCGCACCACTTGAATTATCTTTTCCGGAGATTGACAATCGGTTATTGTAGCCACAGAGGAGAACTTGGCCCTATCCAAACATGCCCTCGAGTTACAACGTGAGATCCAGGGCGAGGGAGAGGAACAGCGTCCTGAGTAGACCTGAGTTCATGTCCCTCAACCATCAGCCCCTCCGCGGCGGCAGCAGCACCGGCGGCGGCGGCGGCGGCGGCGGCGGCGGAGGCTCCTCTGAGAGCCGAAGCAGCTCAAGACGACCGGGTCAAATCAAGCACCAAACAAGCCAGCAGAGCGAGGAACCTACCGACAGTGGCAGCAAGGACAGGAGAGAGTCCAACAAGATGCCAGAGGAAGACTGCATGCAGCTCAACCCTTCTTTCAAGGGAATTGCAATGAACTCCCTCCTCGCCATTGACATCTGCCTGTCCAAGCGCATGGGGGTGTGCGCCTACACGTCCTCCTCATGGGGAGGCTGCCGGTCCATGGTCGCTCTGCTGGCGCTCACAGGCCACGGCATCACGTGGATCATTGGCACTATCGTGTGTCTCACACGGAGCAACACTCTGGCTGGACAAGAGGTCCTAGTCAACCTGCTGCTCGGTAAATGCCACACAACACTCACCGGCCTCTCCAACGTGTAGCTCGGTGCCAAAAACGCACCATACGGGGGGGGGGTGTAAGAATGACCTACATCCACACTCCACTTCACTGTGTGTCTGTGTCAAGGGTTGACTTTTGCATTATTTTCCTGTCACTTGTCAAATCAGTCAGCTGTGCCAGATGCGCCACCAAGGCAGTCAAATGTGCTAAATACGTATAGTTTATACACAAAGGTTAAAAAAGTACAAATGGGCTTGCAACATCCAAAACTTTGATGAGGCATAGTTTTTTGAGTGGTTAATATGACTTTTGTTACTGTTTGCAGAGGGCAAGAATGAGCTCTTTAAACTGCCCTCCATAAAGTCTGATGAAACTGTTAGGAAAAGTCTCATAAGTGTATTACAAAGTGTAGAAAGTGATTATTATAATTTACAAATTACAGTGTGCTGATTGGCCCTCAGGGATGCAGAAGAAGATAAACAAATACAGACTTTGGAAAAGGAAAAAGTATTAGTTTTGTTTACTTTATGTATAGATAGATAGATAGATAGATAGATAGATAGATAGATAGATAGATAGATAGATAGATAGATAGATAGATAGATAGATAGATAGATAGATAGATAGATAGATAGATAGATAGATAGATAGATAGATAGATAGATAGATAGATAGATAGATAGATAGATAGATAGATAGATAGATAGATAGATACTTCATTCATCCCTTTTGGTAAATTCAAAGTATCCAGCAGCTCACATGTTACATTCAAGAAATATAAGGAAACCATATTTACAGTAAAGGTGCAAATTGTTGATAATTATCACAAAAAAAGTGCAAAATTGCCAGTATTTACAGTAAAAAAGATTATTCAAAAGTCTAATTACAGTGCAAAAATAGAACTAATAACAAGCATAAGCATAGAGGAGGTTGCTAGGTTCTGGTAGATGAGGATTTTTGGTTTTATGACACAGTTTAGTTGAGTAACTGGAGTGTGGTCATGTGCCGCTGCCCTTGACCGAGGTGTTGTGGCGCCTGATGACTGTGAGGACAAAGGATTGGCCTTTGTGAATCTTACTCATTATCATCATCTCATCTTCAGTTATAGCTGTCAGAGAGATGCTGATTTAACTCAGCCGTATCCTATTCAAATTTGTTTTGTGTGTTACTGTATGTTCGCGCACTATATTAGTGTTTGAGAATGAGAAATTATAAGGTACACGCCACTACATGTACCAATTCTATGCAATTTAGTACTGATAAACACAAAGCCTTGCTTCAGAGTTCAGTTTTTATTGCATTGCATTACACAACTGTTACTCACAGCCAAGTGGATTCACTAGAAAGCATGTTAACAGTATTTAAGAAGAATTTGCGCTCGAGGGGTCCATACATAAAAAAAAAATGTAGTTGTTGACTCAGTGTTCAGTAGTGTCTGTACTAACTGGAATAACAGCTGCACAGCACATTCAATAGATTTATTCCTGCAGTAAAGAGCAGAGACGATGTCATTTCTCAGAATGACTGGGGGGACCTGTGTGTGTTTATTTGTTCATGTGCGCACATAAACACACACAGTCTCGACACAAATGGAGGTTACTGACCAAAAAGCATGAATACAAATCTTCTGGCTCTAGCCACACTGAGCTCAGAGTGGAGGCCAGTAAATCTCTGGATTTGGGACACTGTTGTATTGTGTCTGGGACATTGTTTGGCACCAAATGCTTGTTCATTATTTGTTGGTGCAGGATCATTTCTAGTCTGTTTAGGTCTGTCAGGAGCCAAATCTACGACTATACTCAACCGTGGGCGGAGAATGAATATTTAATGGTGGCTGAAAGTATGTTTTGTTTCCGTTTTTCAGGAAATTAATCGGCCATGACTTGTCTGTCAGGGTTGGTTTGGTTCAGTCCACTGTTGCAACCACATGGAGTATGAGAGGCAGGAATATTTTCCATATAGAGTTTTGAAAACACAATTTAGTCACACAGTGAAGGGAGCTGTCAAAAAGACAACTAAACATGCCAGAAACCCAAAAAGTAGATGTTACTATGCAGAAGATGTTCCTATTGTTGTCAACTGGAGTCTCATTCAGTTTAGCTGAAAAGTGCAACTCCATTCAAAGTATAGAGGAGATATAAACAACTGCTGTAGGTGCTGCTAAACTGACATGGACCTGCTTGCATTAATCAACCTATTGAAGGGAGACCTTAAAGTCATGTTAAACATATGAGCAGTTGCATAACAAGACTATCCTCTCAATTACTCAAAAGTTCACAATTAGCATCCACTTTTGTGTAGTTTTACTACATTTATTTAGTCATATTTGTCATCTATCTTGTGTGAGTTGATGTTGTATGCTTTAATGTGTCAGTGGCTTCACTTCTTAAAGTCATAAAATGTCCAATACAACATTTGTCGCTATTAATTAGAGAGTGGCTCCTCAAGTATGCACATGTGATGTGCAAGCATGACGGTAATATGACTATCCCCAGTTGTACAGGGATGTTTGGTGCGCTCTGAACGCCCGTCTCTCAGAGCTGTGACTGAGGCCTGAATGCTTGGTGACGGGAACAAACAGACATGATCAGACCAGGCTCAGCCAGCTGTTGTCTTGAATTAATTTTTCATTATGCTGCTCGCTGGAACAGCTAGCTCATTATTTAGCATTGTGTTTCAGGAAGGTTACCTGAGTGCGCCTCTTTGCCTTTCGTGCTGGCTGCAAGAATTCAGCAGAAACTACAAGCCTTAACTGGACTGTTGTGATAGATGATGTGGTTGTACAGAAACCTGAAAGATGTGCAGCGCCTCAGTTTGCAACAGGAAACGTCTGTTATTAGCAACACTTTATTAGAACAGCGGCAAGAGCATCACTTTAAAAAATGACCGTATGCTCACCATTGAATACAGGACCGCAAACTCACCCAGTTCATTTTTTTCAGAATGATTTGCTGGCTGCTGTGAGTCAGCCAGGATGAGTGACAGCAGAAGCTCACAGGAGCCAAAGCAGAAAGCATTGTGCAGCTACTCCTTCATGCTACCTTGGTGCATTGAGAAACAATGAGCATTGTTGGGTTCCTTCACAATACAAGATGATCTATGGCAGCCTGACCAATTATCTGCCTACACCTGCTGCACTTCTTGGAACCGGAGTTTCCATTCTCGATATAGCAGGTTCCCCTTGAGCAGTAAATCAGCACCCAGGAGCCGACTGCTCAAAAGTAGCAACACTTCTTTGTGCGATCAATAACTGACCGACGTCTGACTTTAAGCGTGTTATTACACCGTGCACACCGTCTCTGTGCTGCCTGTCTTGACAATTTTTCACAGGCGAGAACACAGAAACACTCTTTTGTGAGTCTACAGTGACAGCGAGAAAAAATCCTCACTGGGCAGTAATACAACCTGCCAGCACACAGAATCTGCAGGGTAAAAGTGAGATTTGTTAAAGAAACAATGACGCCGTAATTTTCCACAAATATCCCCCACATTCCTGCGATGTGCTGATGATACCAAACACTAAGACAAATCGAGTCATCACCGTTGCTTTAGTCAGCTGAAGGGCAGCACAATCACACTTGTGCTTACAGCTGATAATATGATGCGTCACTGCCTGGCTCACCTTCTGCTTCAGTACTTCTGACATGTGGACTGCCAGAGGGCCCTGCAGCAAAGGCCCCAACTGTTCTTACTCACATCTCATTATCTGTTTTTACAAGCTTCCCCACCTCTCCTTTGGTGCTTCTTTTAAAAAGTCAGATTTCACCTCACTAGCTTGCATTTAAGCAGCTACAATGAAAGTTGAAATAATGGCCCCGATAGAACAGCAATGAGAAGCAGGACGGCGTAGCCAATATGTCAGACAGCTGACAATTATTTAGTGCAGGCTCGGTTGAGTGTGTGTGTGAAGATGGCAGACTTGAAGTGATGTTAAAGGTGGAAATGGTGGAGATATTTTTGGGAGAGCTATGGAGTTATAAAAGGCTTCTACAAATGTCTGGTATGTGGACCTCAGAGCAAATGCTGCTCAGTATTGTAGGCATTTATGGTTATTCTTGGTCACTGAGGTATCTGTTTACATATTTACAACAAGTTGTTCTCTGCTTTGTGTGAAGACTCACAAATTTAACACGAATGTTTGTTCTCAACCTTTTCTTAATAGCAAATAAACACTGTCCACTGAGCCCATCTATAAATTGATAGCAGTTGTACTAATCCTCTCTCTAAGCATCTCAGATTGGTTATTTAAATTATTTTGCGGCTTAAAGCTTTACAGCGTTTCACAAAAAAGACAAACATTTGTGCATAACTGTGTCCTTTTTTTCTTCCTTCCTAACCCACTAACAATCTCGCAATTCCTTACATTTTTCTGAGGTGTACGTAAAGTAATATGACTCACTGATAATACCTCTGTACTTCTTCTACCACTGTCATTACCCAGATTAAAGCACGTCACCACATTTTTATTTTCTTCCACAGCCCTCATCCTTGATGTCATGACCGTGGCCGGAGTCCAGAGGCTGGTGAAGCGGAGAGGACCCTGGGAGATGACGCCGGGCTTCCTGGACTGCGTCGCCATGGACACCTACTCCTTCCCCGCCGCTCACGCCAGCCGGGCCGCCATGGTCTCCAAGTTCCTGCTGTCCCACCTGGTCCTGGCGGTGCCGCTCCGCATCCTGCTGGTGCTGTGGGCCTTCCTGGTGGGCATGTCCCGGGTGCTGCTGGGGAAACACCACCTCACAGATATGGTGTGTGGGTTCGCGCTCGGCATGCTTCACTTTAGCCTCATGGAGTCCGTGTGGCTCTCGTCAAGCACCTGCCAGACTCTTATTTCCATAAGCACGCTCAGCTGGAGCCCCTTTTTCTGAGTTTTTGATATGCTAGCACCCAAGGCTTGTTTGATACTCTCACCTTGCACTATTGAGGACTTAGGTAGTTATTTTTGCAAGGGTCAGACGTTTTTATTGCAGGCTGCCTACAAAGAAGCAGTAACATTTGGATGCAGATGCTGACTTGCATGTAAAACCCAAAACAGGCAGGTCACAGAACCCTACAAGACCTTCATAAAGCTTCTCAGATTCTCCTGTTACACACCTTTACTGCTTCTTAGTTTCAATTAAACACTAAAAATAAAGAAAAAAATAAAGGGAACTGCAAACTATTTACAAATTTTCCTGAAATTATACACAGAAGGTTATGGTTTGAGATTTTTTAAAATGTTTTTGAAAAAGCAGGTACCATTTATCCATGATTTAACCTCTCTAACTTTCTCTTACTTCCTTTTCTTTACTTTCATCCTTTAAGATGGTGAAATACTGAAACCATGTTGAACACTGAAGGAGTTTGGTGTTAGGCTGTAGTATTGGGTGTAGTATTAAAAAATATATAAAGCTATTGCTGTTTGGATATCGTTCCTGATTGGCATGACTATTATACTTATATATTTCTGGAATTCTCTTTCTTTTATTGTATGTTTATTACATGTGAACTTACTTTCAGTGCAGCTGACTTCAGCTGTTTGTACACATTTGCATAGGATTTTTCTTACGTTGTCAAGTATATTTCCTTCAATGTGCCATTTGTGATTTTATGAGTTTAAATCCTTTTTTTTTTTTTATAGCTGATATTTCTCTTCAGCTCTTTCATTCGAGGCTCGTCAGGTCTGCACATTAGCCTAACAGCCGTTTATGGTTTGCCAATGACACCGATTCTGTGCCCCACTAAACAACTGAAGCGTGTCTGTGTGTGTGTGTGTGTGTGTGTGTGTGTGTGTGTGTGTGTGTGTGTGTGTACGTGTGTGTGTGTGCATGTGTACGTGTGTGTGCGCACGTCACCGCACAGCAAAAATATCTGTTTGAAATATCAGTTGTCAGGCCTTTTTTTTCCGAATGTGTTTTTTATAGAAATTTGAAATGAAACCTGCTGGGTTTCTTTGGCAAAAATATTTCTGTGCGCTGGTTTGGTACAGTTAAATATAGTTTTGTGGATATTAGTTAGTTTTGTTGTGTACAGGGATCTGTATATGATGTTTTTACTTTGTTGTTCCATCTCATTAATAAAACGAGGTGGACAGTCAGGAAAATGTGGCTGCCTCTGTGTGTTTCATTATTCCTAGTGGAAGTAGCTTGTTTTAATGTTCATTTTCTGGATAAATAGCAGCTGCTAGCAAGTGTGGGTGCTTGATATTGCTATTGCGTCAGTTCATCTACACTTTTCCGTGTATAATAGAAGATTTTGCAAATATTTTACATTCAAATTTGGGAAACTCTGTGTGTCATGTAGGCTGAGGAACAAATGATTTGATACAGTTTTATTAATAGTGCTTTTGAATCAGTAGACTCCAATAAGAAGTATAATTCCCTAGTTTTAAGACAGCTTTCCACAATAAGTTATTTTAATTCCTTCAAACATGGGCAAAACATGGTCAGCAAAACAATAAATAAGTGTGGGTGGTTTAAAGCAATGAAACAGCTCAGATATGATCATTATTCTCTGTCCATCAGCGGAACGCTTTAGGGGAAAAGTGTTCTGCTATGACAAGTTACAACATGCCAGAACGAACATACATGAACATGTCAAATCATCAGAGGCTTTCTGCTCAACCATCTCCAAATTGCTTCAAAGTTTTCTTTATTATAAACTATGAATATTTAAAATGGTACCTGAAATTTCAGTTAATATATCAATGGCTTTCCAAGATAAAAATAATAATAATTAAAATTTCCCATTGACACACTTTCAGCTTATTGTTTTGCACATTTAATTTGAATCTATGTTTGAATGACAATATCTCAGGAAGCATTTAAGATTAACATCTGAAATTGTCAGCTATTTTTCATCATGCAACTGATACAGAATCTGCCAATAGGAAGTACATCAGATAATCTATGATTATGACTGAGCTGAAATATGAAAATGAAATAAAGTGAGCATGTAAAGTCCTCTTTTAAGCACACATGTCCAAAATTTGATAATGCATAAGTCAATGAGTGACATTTTCTGAATTATATGTAGTTGAATGTCACAATAACACCAAATGAATCATATAGACTACTTCTTCAATGTGAAATACACAAAAACGTATAGAGAATTACTTTATTTGAACTGCTTGAGTAGTTGTGACAAGTTGTACCACTAAATGTTTATAGATAGCCCAATCCAAGTAGAACAGAGTTCTTGAGTCGCAGACTCTGAATCAAAGGCATGATAAGAAATAACAGTGAAAACATCAGGCTTTTATCTTAAAAAGTCCTGAAATTTCAATGTGTAATGTATTATAAATCATTTTCAGGCTAATCAGAGACGATCGAGCAGAAATTATTCTTAAAATCGGAGGATTTGAGATGGAATGACCCAAATCAATCATAACACTTTTCTCTCCGTTTTAAATAATTTAAATTAGATTACATAAATACCTCATTGCACTGGAAAAATAAGTTCACATGAAGCAGAACTGCAGCCCACAGCATGCAAAGTAGGAGTACACTGAACATAAAACTTGAGTTGTTTGTTATCAGCAGACAGTATTTCAGTGTTAATATCACCTCTTTATAATCTTATAATATATAATCTTATCTGCATTAATATCATTTTAAACAAACTTGTTTGCTTGACACAGTTATCTTCCTGGCTGCAAACATAAATGTGCTGCTGCAACATTATTCTCTGGCTATCTTCAAGACCGTATGCCCTCAGAGCTTTTAACACTGCTTTCCTGTCACTCTACTCTTACATCAGAAAATCTGACAGGAAATAACACCAGTGAACCACTGTGTGCTCCGAAACAGTTCAAATAGCAGGAACAGAAACTGCTTTAAAAAAAAAAAAAAAGACTCCGGCAGAGTCAGAGGAAATAGCGTTCCAACTCTTCAGCTAAAGTTTTAGCAGACAGAAATCCTTGTGTTACCTGGTGTACTGTCATTAAAAATAAGTTCTTAACTGACTAAGGAACATTTGGACCAAATGTGTCTGAATTTCATCAAGCATCAAAGACAGAAATTGTGGAAAATGTTGAATGAAGAAGGTCCAAGTTTAAAATGCTGTTCAAGAGAGGGATTATTTTTGTCAGTAGCAAGATCAAACATGAAACATTTGTACCACTTGATTCTGCAAACACAGATATTTAACTCAGTCACATGGTTCCTTCATCTAATACTGCATTACACAGAAAGATACAGTGTCACGCAACAAAAGCTGAGTTATACGGATTTGAGAAATAAGGAACAAACAACCATGAAAATAAAATGTTGGCCAATTTAATTTTACCTAAAGGATGATTCTTCTGCTCATTAGTGCCACCATCAGGACAAAGTTTCCAAATGAACACAAAAAAATATAAATAGCTAATAGACAGTATCTGCAAAAACATACAAGGAGACCGAAGTGTCCTTGTGACTAGGAAGAAAGTGGCCATAAAATCACATCACATCACATCACATCACATCACATCACATCACATCACATCACATCACATCACATCACATCACATCACATCACATCACATCACATCACATCACATCAAATCAAATATCATGTCATGTGATGATAACATCATGTCATAATTCTATAATATATCATTATCATATAATGATATATGTCATATTCCAATCATATTATCATATTATAGTCATATCATTATCATGTCATATCATACCATATCATAACCATATCATCTATTATATCATAATAATACCATGTCATGTCATGTTATGTCATAATCATATATCGTGTCATATCATAATCTAATCATATCATATCATAACACACATCATTATCATATCCTTATCATATCACATCATAAAATTGTCATATCATATATCATATCTCAGATCCAGAAGCTGTAAAAACAGACATAATCATTTAATTTTCTACTTGTCATTGGTCCTTGACCTATTCATGTGCTTAAAATCAAGATATTTTATCAATATCACTTTATTCTACGTGTCTCTTTTAATTGTTTCCCCCCCAAAAATGAACATAAAGGACCATTTGCACTTACTGGATATAAAAAGATAAAATATTTGGTGCTCGTTGGCAGAAGCAAGAAACTATTAGTGGCTCAGCTCAGACCAACAGTCAAAGAATGTAGGGACTTTTTGGCTAAACTGGGTGGAATTGCAGGCAGTGTTTACACACAGGAGATAGGAGACAAGTATGGAAATAAATCAAAAATGTAAGTAGTAAAATATCTATAGTATGTAGAATTACAAGCTAATAAAAGCTCTTTGAGACATTTGCAGCGTCATTAGAACAAAATTGGTTAGACATGTGCTCCCTCTAGTGGAATCTGCTAGACCACAGTTGAGCTCTCCAGGAAATAGTCTGTGAAAAACACTGGCAATGCTATATGGAGAGCTTTTATTCTTTGTTGACAGTTACCCTACAATGGCTTATTTGGTGATTTACAAAAAGATTCAAAATGAAAAAACCCTAAAATACAAGCTTCTGTTATATAATGAGCAGTTACAATCACATCTGAATAACTTGTGTCACTGTTTCACTCAATCTTTATCTAATATAATTTTGACCTCTTGTAGTATGTCACATGTAATGGTGATTTTGAAAGGTACAAATGCAAATATTTTAGCATTTTACTGTCTTTAATAATAGGTAGATAAATAAGTTACAATAAGAAGATGAACTGAAAGCTGGACTAAAACATGGATTGCTTTTTTTATTATTAGATAGTAGCTACCTTTGTTTTTTGCCAGTTGAGGTCAGCAGGAGGCTTAAATTATTGTTTAAAGCTGCAGTAACATATGCTCTAAATATGTTATAAATTCAGTTAAACTCAGGACAGGCATTTTATTTTCTAAAGTATAACTCAGCTCAAACACTGGAGTCCCACATCAGCAGATTTGCATGATGTGGGTGGAGGGAATCTTCAATTTTTCATCTTGAATCCTGGTTTGTGGAAATTTTTTATGTTGTATCACAGGCAGGACGAAACGAAGGCAAGACAGTTATGGACTATGAGCAATAAATGTGTTTGACTATTTTAAATTAAGATTTTTTTCAAATATCTTAATAAAAATAATCTTTGATTGACCTTTGTGGTAAGTAAATGAATATTTTTAGAAGATAAAACAAAAAGCAATGAGTTTTTCACCCGATTTACATGTGTTTTAATGTGCTTTATAGTACCAACATTTTAATAAAATGATTTTTAATAAAGGAAAAATGCATGTAATGCATGATTCTAGAGTTTCATAGTGAATACACTTTGATTCTACCATATCTAGAGAAAACAGTGTCTTAAAAAAAGAACAGCCAGTGTGATCTTTAATTTTTGAGTTACTTTGCACAACAGAAAAGGAGATAATCTTAAATATTAGAGAATCACGTAAAGTTGGCCGTGTTAGTTAACCCTCTGAACCCCCAAACTCACCACTGGGTTTGAAAAGCATGTTACCTTTTAAAAATCACCAATACTACGCCATTTATTAAAGCCAAAAACTTATCAAACAAAAAAAAAAAACTATTGTATATTCAACTTTCTGATGGCCCTGAATCAATTATAGGTGATGTGTAGTTTCATCAGGAAAATCAACTAAATCTTTTAGACATATACAGTCTATGTTAAGAACGTTGTATGGTGAGGAGAAGGATTTTAAATTCTATGCAGGGAGCCGATGAAGAGAAACTAATATGGTTAAAATTTGATCTGTTTTGCTGGTTCATGTCAGAGGTCTGGCTGCAGCATTTTGAATAAGCTCGAGGTTTTATTGGGACATGCTGATAATAAGGACTTGCAGCATAGACGTAACAAATGCATGCATCACCCTTTGACAAAATGCTCCTAATTTTGACAATACTGCCCAAAGAAAGAAGAAGACGACCAACTCAGAGACCTGATTTGTGTGTGTAATTAAATGTAAATATGCCTGTGATATTAAGGTGTATTTTTAGCCTGACATTTTTATTGCAGTCTTTGATTACACAGTCATAAAATGAAGCAAACAAGTGTGGAAAATGCAGTAGTGAGGTGGTTTCTGCAATTGCAGTAATCAACCAGGAGGGGGCGGGACCTGCCTCTTTTGCCGTCCGACGTCTGGCGATGACGTATGACGCAGCGAGCCGAGCCGATCCAGCCTCCACTCTGCCCCGTTCATTCTCAGGCCGGGTAGGACCCCAGCAACAACACCGCGATCGGTTCAACCTATGAAGATTCGGCTTTACAATCGCAATCCATCCTTTGAGTAGACAACATTTTGTGGAAATATATCACTGTCACTGATCAGAAGACACCCTAAGTTGTTGAATCGGTGAGTTATGAACGCGGATGACTGTGTCAAATCTCCCGTTTTGCTCGTCTTCTCAGCAGCCCAATTTTATTGTTGCTTTGTTCTGGGCAGCAGCCATTTTTAATCGCCTTGTCCTACATTCCCATCGCTGTCTTCAGACCGTTCAGAAAGCTAAGCAAGGTTGAAAATGATAGCATAGTTCTGGCTGGCTTTACACATGGATTTCCACAAAACGACTGTGTTTACTAACGTCAGCACTCATGTAAACGCGCTGGAAAAACTCCCGGCCTGTCAGGCTTGTTTTGTTAATACTACACTGGAAGTTTAACGGGGCTGCCGTTTCGCTAGTTTTCCGACAAGCTGCGACTGTCGAAGGCTGTTCGCCAACGCTAAGTTAGAGCTATTTCTGCATGCTCGACTACATAAACCAAAAAGCAGAAACGTGTCTGCACATTCACCGTTTTTAAATAAGGTCGTTATAATGATATACAGCTATACAGAACCGTTACCTCTTAGCATTTGATGTTTACATAGCCATTTTGGGTTAGCCACCCGCTAGCATATTTTTTTACTAGTGATTGCTAGCAACTGCACCGAGGATTCTTACTGTTTGTGACAGTTTTACACATCGTAAGGTCATCTTCCTACTGTTCTGACCTGATTGAAACAACCTATTGCATAATCTTACCTCTTGAAATAGTCTGTGTTTTTGTTTTCATGCAGCGAACTGACTGGTGTCAGTTTCATGTGCTGGAATTAGCATTGACGCTAGCTTACAGTGAGTCAACGGCGCCTGCATTTAACAAGAGGTCAAGCGTTATGCTTTGTCTTAAATATTAATATTGTAACCACACTACATCCATCTTTACTGCTAACTTTGGTTTCTTTTGTTTGTCTGGTGGGTCAAGCGTTAAAATGTAAACAAAGTCAAGAAATGGGTAGCGGTCATAGCATTAGCTTTCCTATCTAACCTAACTAAATTTGTAGTCTAATGTCCTAGAAATACCAGATTGTTTCTGTAACTGCAGAAATACGATAGATCATGGCTTTACTTTAATAAATATTTAAACCAAGCTTGATGGAAAGGTATTTTTGCGCTGGAAGTCCAAGTAAAACGCCTATGCGGAGCTTTAACCGATGGGCCTCCAACTCGCTACGGATTGAGGAGTATTCTCATCTTAAACATTTATATTTATCGTTATTTTAATAGTTTCTTAAAAATCCACACTACATTGGCATATTAAGCCACCATCTGTGGGCTATAGGAGCCTCGCTAACTTTGCGTGTTTATAAAAATAGCTCCTTATTGCTTGTGGCTGCAAGTGTCATATTCCTCAAATCTCCCCAGATACATTGTTTATGTACAGTGCTAAGCAAGATTCTGGGAAATAGGAACCCTGGTAGCAGTCATAAAAATGCTCTATTTTCGGGTTATGTTTGATCACAAAAATGTGTGTAAGGATGTGCTCTTAAATTTAATAGACTGCTTTTGTCAAAATCTTTGACAGAATTAAAATACATCTGTGTTGTAACTAGCAAATAATTCCTCTTTCACTTAAGTATTGTGGCAGATCTAAGTGTATATAAAGCTAACTAGTAGATTAGAAAATATGTGGTAGAATAAAAATGTTCATCCTGATCAAAAATAATCTGGGTTTCGTGTTAGTTTATAAAGTAGCTCTGCTGTTACTAGTGAATTTCTGTTATGACTGGTATTTATCTGTTTACCTGGTCTAGTGTAATTTTGTGTTTCCACGTCTGTCAGCAGTATTTGATTTATGTTGTGTATCTATATGTTTTCATAGAACTGCTAATACTAACAATTTCATGTTGATTAAGTATATGACTCATGTGAACTATTGACAAGTGCAGGACTTATTTAAGCGCAACTTGATGCTTTGAGATCATTGCTCTTATTGAAGTATGCTGCAAGTTAAAGTAGCCTCTTTGCAAACATCATGTCTATAAAACAACGTAAGAGTCAAGAAAGAATAGATGGAAATGGAGTTTCAATCAGGAAAGAGAAGGGATTCCTGACATGGCAACATCACGACACTTGTTTCCTTTCAAGGACTTGATCCATCATCTTTAAATTTGTTGGATTATTCTTCATTTTACAGGAAAGATTTGGTCAAATTCCAAAAATTTCCCTTTTATCCAGAGTGGCATTTAGTCATGCAGGTAGTTGCAGTCCATTCAGGGACGTGATACTAAGTATACCTGTGTAGTGTACAAGTGTACAAGGATACAATAGTTATGATTGTAAAACTGAAAGGCAGTGTTCCCATTTATCCAGGATAATGTGCATGAAATATTTTTCAGTGTAAACTGCTATATTTTCTATTAAATATATACAGATGCTCTGATTGATTGGTTTGACATTTTTAAAATAAAGCAGTGGAAAGAAAATTAACCATATTGGTGTAAATATAATTTTATTTTTCTGGAGAGAAATGAACTTGGATAGAGATCATACTAATGTAAGATTGTCTTCCATAAGATCTTGATTTAGCTGTTGTTTGTTTATAGCGTTTTGTTGGCCCAGTTGAAGCTGCAGGAGTTTCTGATGGCTCTTGTAAAGGCCAGTTCATGGTTTGCACATGTGGGTCACTGCAATCTTTGAATGCGGAGACACACTATACTCACAATTGAGGGTACGTGTTGGTCTGCTACACAGACGCATTCCATGCATACACATTACAACTGAGTGCCGGTATAGGTCTATATACGTCAAGTGTCAAGCATGTGTTTTTGATTTTAGGTGCATCTATAATCAGCACTACTAACACATACATTACATATGGTCACAAATTTTGTCACATGGAACCATGAATTAGACAATACTTGTTCTTTTGCCGCAGAGGAAATCAGTCAATGGTGACTGAAAATTAGTTTATTGCATCTCCAATTGTCTTTACTGAAGAGTTGTGCAAATGGGAAAGTCTGTCAAATAGTGGAGAATCACAGCTGCCGCGGGTTAAAGGACAAAAATGATGTCAGTAAAATTAATTGTAACTCCTGCCATGGGCCTGATACGTATTCACCTCAGTGATGAGGACTTTTAATCTCTTGATAATTAGTATTTCAAGGGAGCTTTTTCACTGGTATACAGGTGTTTAACAGAACAAATCTTTGAAAATAGGACAGGGATGCTTTAATCATGATTGTCCTATTTTCAGGTCAGTACTTCACATACAGTCTTGAGTTTTCCTCAAAACGGGTAATCTGCCACAGTAATACAAGTGATCAACATATTTCTTGCACAAACCTTTTTTTTTTAACATACCTATCATATGGTGTCGTTGAAGTCAGTATATCTGCAGCATTTGTTATTATCACAGCCACAAGTACCTCAGTGATATTTGTGAGGTATGCATTTGTACAAAACAGCAGTAATCCTACACTAACCATGTCCCAGACAAGTCGGACATGCTGGCGTCTCTGCTCTGTGGTCAAGATATAGAAACAACAAAAACTGAAGTTGAAGCGATGGTTCACACCAGATGTTATTGTGCAGTAAATTACAGTTTTTCCATTTACAATAACATGTAGATTAAAGCAACAATGGCATTACCTGCTGTATTTTTTCCATAGGGGTAATACTACACTCTTGGTCAAAGCTGGCCTGACATAAACAGTTACTGTAAAAATGCATCTGATCACAAGACTGTTCCAACATGAGATACTAATGCTGGAGTGTTGAACTCCAGCTAAAAAAAAAATCATGAAATGGCTCAAATTCTGCTTACACAAGATAGTTAAGTTTTACAGTAGGTGCCAGGCTTCAGTTTTGTGAGTAGATTAGTTATCTGTAGCTATCTAATATAAAGTGTCATTTCACACATTTCTCCCCAAAATCTCTCAGTTATTGCTGTACTGTGTCCTCAGATTAGTTTGTAAATATAAATTCAGATGCACATTCACCAAAAAATAGGTGTCTGTTGAATCTTGGTGGAAATTTAGCGTCAGCGTAAATATGTAATGTATGTAGAATAGATTTATTTATAAATATTTGAATTTGTGACTCCTGTTAACCTTTTTTTCTCTTAGATTTCTGTTTTTATAATCAAATAGCAGGAAATTCACTACCTCAATTACAATTTGCTGCTTTGTGCAGTCAAAATTTATAAAGTTATAAAAAAAAAGGTTTCTTAGTTTCTTTGATGTCTTTTCATACTCAAGCAGCTTGACAAGAATCCAACCAATGTCGTATTGCCAATATTTTGATGACAAGTAGTGTGTCAAGTAAGTGCATTGACGTCTGTATACAAGGTTGAAATTTCTTCTCTTCTTTGTAGAATCAGAAGGCACTGGGAAGAGGCGTAAAGAAAAATTTCCATACTCGATGACATTACATCGCAATGTCCGATCGTTTGGGGCAAATAACCAAGTCCAAGGATGGGAAAAGCAAGTATTCCTCACTCAGCCTGTTTGACAAGTACAAGGGAAAATCAATAGAAACTCAGAAAAACACAGGTAAGGTTGATTTTTTTGTTTTGTTTTCCCTTCAATATGCACTGTGCGTCTCTGTTGTCTTGTTTCAGTCCCATTATCAATCTTACTCCCCTCTCTTTATCTGCCTGTTTTCTCTCCCAGTAGTTCCGCGACATGGCTTACAGAGTCTTGGCAAAGTGGCCACAGCCCGGCGCATGCCCCCACCTGCTCACCTGCCGAGCTTGAAGTCTGAAAACAAAGGAAACGATCCCAACGTGATAATAGTGCCCAAAGACGGTACAGGATGGGCGAACAAGCAGGAACAACCCGATCAAAAGAGGTAGGGGGAGAAAGTTGGAAAAGTGTTACTCCATCATTATATGCTATGCCAGAAAAATCATCTGTGCTACAAGTAATGTTTTAACAATCATCTAAGATGTTTTTATGCACTGCGATAATATTCCTGTGGTATTCAGACAGCCTGTGTAGTTTGTGGTTTTAAATGTATAGCTGATGTAGCTCTGAACCACAGAACATAAACAAGTTCACTAAACTCAGTGTGCACCCTGTGAGACCAGCATCACTTTAAACTCCCATAAACTTCTCAGGGGGTAGCATCAGGATAAAATAAAGTAAAGCTTTAGGCCTGATAGTGGTCATATGAGCAAAGCAAACGAATTTAGTGTCTCGTGACTTTCTGTTCTTTGCCTTAACTCATGTCACAGGGCCTGCTTTGACTAAATTCCTCAGAACAATAAGTTTTCTTTTTCTCATTTGCAGTTCTATTGCATCAATACCACAGCTGCCGGAGTTGCAGCCACAGCTGGCTTTACAGAAGTCTGTCTCCAATCTTCAGAAGCCCTCACCGGTAGCCAACCAGGAGGTGTGTATGTTCAGCTTGTTGCAAGTTTTCACCAGTAAGGTAATTTTTAAGTCTTTGACATGTGTTTTTACAATTTCATGTAGCAGACATTTTTATCCAAAGCGATGTACATCTGAGAGTAGATATAATACAAGCAAGGATCTAGTAAGGAGAAAACAACCTGGATAAGTGCTATAAAACTAGTTCAAGTGTGATAATAGGACCGTGGTGTCTACAGGCAGTGCAGGCAAAATAGGATTTAAAAATAAATTTAAAAAATGTAGTCTGTCAAGTGCAGAGCTGTAAAACACAGCTGAAGATCCTAGTATAAATAATAAGCTCCAAGAAATTATGAAAAGTGCATTCTGTGTGCAAGAAAGCTTACTCCAAGTTGGTCAAAAAATAATCTAGGACAAATAGTTAACCTGTGTCTCAAAGGTCTGACCTGCATTAGATTTGTTTTGACTGTGGTTTTGATTTTCTTCGTCTTTATAGAACACAAACACAGGTGGACCAAAGCAATGGGCCCAACTAAATGGAAAGGCAGTAGAGCAAGATGGTGAGTCATCTCACATTCATCCATAATTCAGAATGAGTTGTGTTTAATATCAAATGTAATGCTAATAATTAATATGCTGGCTAGATTGTGATCCCCACATGTCTTTGGCCAGTTGGTACAGCATCTCTTCTGTTTGAAAGTCAGGCAAACACCTTTATTTATACCACTTTTGTTATTAAAAACATCAGGTTCAAGGGCCTCAAACCGACTTCAGCCCTTCTCTCACGAGGAATTTCCCACGCTGAAAGCAGCTGGAGAACAGGACAGGGCTGGCAAGGAAAGAAGCGGCTTCGATCCGTCGTATGGGCCCGGACCAAGCCTCCGCCCCCAGAGTAAGTTCTGTTCTTGCTTTTCAGCTCTCAGGAACAGAGTGGCAGACTCATAGACAAGCTAATGTCTGTTGAAAAACAAATTATTAAACTGGCGGCAAGATTTTTGTCTCTGTGGAAGATAATACAGTAAAAACACATTAATGGCTTGTTGACAAATGAACGGAAAGAAACCACAACAATGAAGGGAAGCGGGCAGTTTTTAGTGTTTTATGCCCGTTGATGTCATGCACTTGCGTAGTTTTCAGTCAAGTAGAACAGACTTGCTGACATATTTCTCACTAACAAATACTGACTCACAACTGCCACCCCCAGTTTTGGTCATTGCCCCTGGTTGCAGCATGCAGACTGGATGTACTGAATTGATTATTTTACTGATGCAGTGACGATTGATTGAGTTCTTAGCGTGTAAATAATTATTGTTATTGATGGTATGGAGATATACTTAAACAGCATTGTGGTATTCAGTGTTGGCCAGTAAACCGCTGTTACAATAATGTGAGTAGGTTTTTCAGTAAACAATACTGTAACAGATTTCAATGCAAACTTCAGTAACTACATTGCAGTTTCTGCTTCTAGTAATGGCTAATTACTTTTTAATTTTGTCAGTTGAGTTTGGATAATTAATCAATCATTTAATTACTTTTCGGAAATCTTCAGATGTGACGAGCTGGAGGGAAGGTGGTGGCAGGAACCTTCAGCCCTCGTCCCTGACCCTCGGCCTGCCAGCAGATCCTGAGGGTAAACTCACTGCCCTGGGTGAGACTGGCAGCACTCCAGCCTCATCTCACCCTTCCTCTGCCACTGGCACCACCTCTTCTAGTGTAGTGACGGCTCAGTCACCAGGCACTGACCCCAAGGAGCCTTCCCTGCGACCCGCCCAGCCTGTCCGCAGAACAACCGTCCCTACTGCCCTGCAGTACCAGCTTCACCACACTTCAACTGCTGTCTACCACGACATGTTGCCTGCATTTGTAAGTACTGTACGACTAATGTGTCTATCCAGCTTGTTTGCCTGTTGTGTTTCTGATATCAACACCCTGTGTGATCCTGCCAGATGTGCTCTAAAGAGACACGTGAGGCCCCAGGTACCGACCCTGTTCCTACCACCGTAGCAGCCCCTGCCCGATTTGACAGCAAACCCACTTTTAGGCAGAGCTATGCCAAACCTGAACTTGTCAAGTAAGTATACATTTGAATGTTCAAGCAGTTACAAATATTTAAGCTGTTTGCCATGGAGATCTGTGACATCCGGCAGTTGTTCATTTGTCATTCTGCCGTCTGTGATTGCAGTGGTGATGCAAGACGAGAGAACCGCTTTGTCCGTGCTCCGCCTCGGCTCTCTTCTCAGCCCATCCGGAGGCCTGGTGACAGGCCAGTTCGCCCAGCCATTATTAATCCAGAGGATTTGAAGGATCTGGATGATCTTGACAATGAGTGTGAGGATGGATGGGCTGGTCAGTATTTCATAGACTTGTTTAATTGCCTTGAACCCCTAGGTTGATTAGATAAAGGGTGGCTTTGTGATAATAGATTTTTGCACGTTAGGTTTCTTCTTCAGCTTTTGAATATTCCATATCAGTATAGCTTGTATGTGAAATATTGTTGTCTTATCATATGTCAACATTTATTACTAGCCATGTATAACATACATATGTTATACAAGGCTGTTTGGGTTACAGCTAACTTGGGTTGTCAACAGCATGATTATTATCCAGCAGAAAAATACATCAGTAAAGAAGTAAACACATGTACATTTCTTGAACAGCTTACAGCAATTGCTCATCTTCAGCTTCTGTATTCATAGTAATGCAGGAAACCTACAGAAATGGGGGCAGTTGCTCTCACTTTTATGTTGATATGCATTAAATTAATAAAGTTACATTGTTTTTCTTTGAGAAAATGTGCATACTGCATTATGGTAAGTCAAGGTAGCGCATACAGCTGTCTATGAGCTCTAGTTCTGTCTGTAACTTTAAAATAGTACATTTCTATGTGGTATTAAAATACAGACCCTTTATACTGTTGCCAGTGCCATCGCTCTTTGCTGTCTCAAAATGGCCTAAAGGAACTTTTTACCAGTTCACGCACATTGTGATTATATCACTCCATTGTGTCTAAATACAAAATGTACAATACAAGTCTCTGTCTTTTCAGTAGTAGCTGAGAACATGTATTTTATATCAGTGTCGAGTTCAAATGCATTACATCCCACCCTCCATTACAACTACAACTTACAATTTTTCTTCATTTGTTGTGGGGTTTTTTTCAGGACTTCATGAGGAAGTTGATTATAGCGAGAAGCTCAAGTTCAGTGATGATGAAGAAGAGCACTCTTCCAGTGATAAAAACAAGATATGGTGAGAGCTCTTACCTCACAGCTTGTTAATGCTCTAAATAATCACTGTCACAGTCCTGTTATTATTTAAAGCGTTTCTGTTTTAATTGTTCTTTTTAGGGCTGAGTGGGAGAGGGAGAGAGAGAACCAGCGGGACTGCCAATCCTCTCTAAGTTCAGGGGAGGCGTCTTACCCCCACGACGGCCCTGAGGAGAGTTATTCCTACCAACATCACCACCTTGAGCCTCCCAGGAAGACCAATGGCAGATATCTCCCCACAGACACCCAGGTAACAACACACGGTGTTTGCAGCGTTTTTCCACTTTAATCCTTCTCCTTTTAGATTACTTGTCTAACATTAACTCATTATGATGTTATTCACAGTTACAACACATCTTGTTCTTAAATCCCTCTGTGACGTCGTAGCATTAGAAAACACTGTAGAGCATATGAATAGCTGTGTGTCTTTACCCATCCTCAAATGGAACTGTCATTGTGAATTGGAAGAGATGACCTTGCAGTAACCATAGTGATATCTGTCTGACCACTTTTTCCTTGCCAAACCTTTTGCTTTGCAAGTGAAAAGGCTCTGAGAGGCATAATGGAAGTACAGACTATGCCTCTGTTTTACAAGCAAATTTGTCAAACCAGTAGATAAACAGTCATGTTTTACATTTAGACCTAGAGATTTAATATTCTCTTTTACTGAGCAAGTCTTTGAGGCTTTTATCTTCTCAGTGTGACTGGGTGGGCTTAGCAGACCAGGTAATTTAGGGTATCCTAAGTTTGAATCTGGTCTAAGGCAGTTAGCTGTTTGTCATCCTTATATCCTTTTTTCCTCTGTGTTTTTATAATCAAAAAATACTTAACTCAAAAAGTGAGCAGGAATCAGTGTATCAGCATTAGTGTTGGATTTACTCATGATGGCGACCTCCATACATACCTTCCTGGTAAAGAATATTAGTTTTCAAATAACTCATCATTAAACAGTGTTTTATGCACATTTAGAAAGAATGTTTAATTGATCCAGTTGATATGTAAAAACTAAACTATTAAAAATCCATATTTGAGGCTTTATACCTCAAACTGTTTTCTAGTAAGGAACCTACATAAAGCACTAGCCTTCATCTTTAAAATGCTTCTGTGTCACTTGTAGGCCCAGCAGAAAAGCCAAACTGAGCCACTTGCTGACCAGGATGATCACCAGCGGCAGTCTCAGAGTCAGGCTCAGGCTCCAGCTAGAGCAAAGTATGTGTCGCCTGAGCTGTCTGAGGCAGTTGAGCGAGCCCGCAGACGGCGAGAGGAGGAAGAGAGGCGTGCCCGTGAGGAAAGGCTGGCTGCATGTGCAGAAAAACTCAAAAAGCTGGATGAGAAGTTTGGGAAGACTGAAAGGCAGATGTCTAGGACAGATGATGGCCAAAAAGAGGGAGAGGGCAAAGAAGTCCCTCTGTCTCCAAACAGGGAACACAATAAAGGCCACCATGAGAACTGGCAGTATAGCACAAAAGGTGAAAGAAAAAACAGAAAATAGTGAAAGTAAACTTGCACATTTAGGCCTACAAATTATATTACAAAAATTATTGCAGAAATTGCAAATTCTAAGCATGCTTTGTGATCGATTTCCAGATGGAAGTGAGTGTCCCCCAGACAGCTCACCCGGCCATAGTTACCGTGAAGAGTCTGGCTTCTCTGCATATCGTGGTAGTGAGGATGATGGCCAGGAGCCTTCCTCCCCCTCAGGAGACTACAGTGGACGTCATCCCTCCAAACCAATGCCACCCCGCTTTCAGAAGCAGCCGCAGCACCACCAGCAACAGGTGAGAACTGGCGGATGAAACTGCTTACTTCCACCTCTATGGTAGAGATTTGGGGAAGTGAGGAGTTGCACTAAACAGCCTGTATCGAGACCAAAACTGTGAGCTCCCTGTAGCTTTCCAAACACACAAAATTTGCCACCTGTAACTGCCATTTTGCTAACTGCATTAGGGATCGCTATCCAAGACAACTTGCTGACTGTCCTGAGTACCCTGCATTACGTCAACAAATTCCCACATAATCCTCCGCAGATATGGTGTGACAGGCTATGGTTGGCTTTCTGTTTTTTGTTGCATTCATTTATGCTGGAGAGGTTTTTGCAAATGAGATAGCCAGACTAGCAAATTCATGATTAGGTCAGACGGCAAGTATCCCCAGCTAATAGCAACACCACCTGTGCTGTTGCAGCTATAACAAATAAAATATTTAATGTGAAAAAGGAGAATTCACAGAGAATGTCTCCATGACCATGGTGGGTCTCAATTTTGTCAATTATAATCTTACATTTTCAGTCTATAATCCATCCATCCATCCATTATCTATACACCGCTTAATCCTCACTAGGGTCGCGGGGGGGGCTGGAGCCTATCCCAGCTGACTCGGGCGAAGGCAGGGGACACCCTGGACAGATCGCCAGTCTGTCGCAGGGCTACATACATAGACAAACAATCACTCTCACATTCACACCTACGGGCAATTTAGATTAATCAATTAACCTCAGCATATTTTTGGACTGTGGGAGGAAGCCGGAGTACCCGGAGAAAACCCACGCATGCACAGGGAGAACATGCAAACTCCATGCAGAAAGATCCCGGGAAAGCCGGGACGCGAACCAGGGATCTTCTTGCTGCAAGGCGAAAGTGCTAACCACTACGCCACTGTGCAGCCCCTTTTTCAGTCTATAATGTAAATTATTAATTATTTGAGAGAATCATTTACATGTTTTGCGTTGAACAATTAAAGAATAAGTTGACTTTTTGTCCACAGGGTGGATGTTGTACTAAGAAGACTGTAACGCTGAAACATAACATCCTGACCTGACTAACTTAAACTGCCAAATCCCTCATATTAGTTTGTCATTTAAAAATTTTTTTTTACACAGAACAGTTAATGATGTTTTTGACACCTTTGTGTATGTTTTATGCATGCTGCAGGAACAAGTTTTCAAGATGCAGCATTGGCAGCAGTCAGGTCACCCTGCTCCATCGGGCTCAAGCCATGCCCAGCGGAGCTACTATCCCCCACATGTCCTCGGGTTCGATCCCCGCTGGATGATGATGCCGCCTTTCATGGATCCCCGCATGACCCAAGGACGGTCTCCTGTCGACTACTACCCTGGTGCTGTTCACTCTTCAGGTAAACACTCTGGTGCTGTGTGTATCTTTACAAGAAGCATTCAGTCCCAGTATTTAGCTGCAAGTCACCCATGTTTTGGACAAAGAATAAAATCAAGAATAAAAACACACCTCTGGTGGCATCTATATGCATACAGCACAAGTGAAGTGTGAACTGTTATACCCTGAGTAGACAGCTGGATTGATTTTAAAATAAGAACCTGTGTCTGTTCTGTCACACAAGCATGAGAAAACTAGAAAAGTGCAGCTGCAAAGGTTTTTGTGTAGACACAATGTACCCCAAGAAAATAAACACAGCTGCACTTGAAATTAGTTCTCTCATGTTTGCTATAATGGAAAAACTCTCCAGTTTGACATCTGTGGTTGTTTTTAGCAGGAATGGTAAAACCTATCATGCATCAAGATCACTTGAACAGTCCTGGTTCTGATGAGGGATGCCATCCTAACCTGCACCAGGAGAGACGAGCGCCTTCTACAGAGCCTTACCCTGTATGGAACCAAGATGGCTACCCCTTACGCAGCTTCACTCCACCTTACCAGAGGCAGCATGAAAGCTCGGATAGTGGCCAGCCTGATGACAGGTCAGTGTTTGTGTTGAAAAATATTCAAGGCTGTAAATTTGGCAGTCTTTGAATTAAAGAATGAGACTCTCTTATATTCTGATTAATTTTTCTGGGAACTGTCACTCAAAGCAGTATGTACATTTTTTTTATTCCCCTAGTATCTTCTGGGTTTAGTCATGATTTAAAAAGGAGAGATTTACAGTTTTTCATGTCTATAGAGGGGATTTTATAGTAAGGCTGAAAAATTGAAAATAGGCTAATGTTGGAAAGTTACAGTCTGGCAGTGTTACAGGGTCCTATGTGCCTAGAAACATTTTTTCTCTTAATTGCCTTTTGTCTGTTTTTCTCATTTTTTTCACCTTATTTGTTTCCCTTTGTTTCCCTAGGGGTGATATGGCCTCTTCCCAACAGGACTCCTATGAAGAGAGGACCAATGAGGGCTTAACCCACACTCAAGATGATCTTCCCCATCATGCTTACCAGAGCCGAGGATCAGACAGAGAACACCAGCACCATGACCAAAGCTTGCTCACCACTGCTCAAAACCTCTCCCAGAACCATTCAGAGTGTGAATACCCAAAACAAGACTCTCGAGACAAGCATCTGAAAGATGGCCTTGAATCTCACGATGACACTTTAGATGGCGTTAAGGACAGCTGGAAAAGAGAAATTGGGCAGAAACAAGACGTGGGGCTCAACAGTGCCCAAAGCCAGTGGTCTGAGGCCAGTTCCAGTTCCAGCAGTAGTGTCAGCCAGCCATCTGAGACCAGTGGACGGACCTTGACCCGCAGAACTGGGCCCATCAAGAAACCGGTTCTTAAGGCTTTGAAAGTGGAAGACAAGGAGAATGAAAAGCCCAAACCTGAGCCTGAGGAAAAGCCTGTTCCCTACCGCTTGGAGAAGGAAGTCCTTACCAATGTTTATGACTTGAAAAAAGATAACCAGCCTGCCAGCAACAGACGTTCAGCATCACCTGTTGTTGAGAAACAGCCGGAAGAGAGGCAGCACCAGTCACCAGCTCCCACCAAAACAGACAGGCCTCTCAGCACCCACAGTGATGATTCTCCCAAGGAGAACTCCTGGTGCAGTGGTAAAAGCCAGTCACCTAGAGATAACCAGGAAAACCGGGAAACCCAGGCACCACGGCGCAATAACTGGATCTTCATCGATGAAGAGCAGGCCTTTGGTGCAGTCAGGGGTGCAGGTAGAGGCCGCAGTCGAGGCTTCAGAGAGTTTAGCTCTAGAGGTGGAACCCGTGGTGGCCGAAGTGGCGATAATCTCAGAGGGGCATATAACAACAATAACAACAGCAGTGGTGCTCAACGTGCAGGCAGAGGTCGAGCAACACCCAGGGACCTCATCAAAGTTGAGGAGTTCCAAAGGGGCAAGCCCCGTAGGAGAAATGTCAGTGAAACCTTGAGTGAAGCCTCTGAATATGAGGAACTTCCTAAGAGACGCCGACAGAAGGGATCTGAAAATGGAGAAAGTTACACAGAGACCGGAGATGTCCGTAAAGCTGATAGAGACTCTTGGAGGTCCAACAAGGTGTACACGGATGACCAGGCCGCCTCAGATTCCAGAGAAAAGACCAAGGTCAGCAGGGGCTTTGGAGGTCGCGTGCTGCCTCCCAGACTGAACACCACTGGTAGCTACAGTCGAAGCTTTGGAGGAGCCAGGGACATTTCCACATGGAGGGGCCGTGGGCCCCAGTTCGGCAGCAACAGCAGTGGTTCCATGCAAGAAAATGGTTATGGTCCTGGAGCTGAGACGACTTACTCCCGCAGACCCCTAGTTGAACGTGACACTCTCAAATACACTCCTAAATTTACTGGCTCCTTCATGGAAAATGGCACAGAAGACCGTGAAGGGGAATATTACTTTGATAACGACAACCCTGACAGACAGATGTTAAGGAGACGGCGTCCTCCACGTCAAGACAAGCCTCCACGTTTCCGTCGTCTACGACAGGAACGTGAGCCTGGATCAAACCAGTGGACAAGTGATGAGTACATAAATGGAGACTTTGCAAATCCTTGGCCAGGTCGCTCCAAAAGCAGCGGGGATGACAACTGGCCCAGTGGCCACTACTCTGGACGTTCCAGCCAACACGGTCAGACAGAGGAATGGGAGACAGGATCTGACAACAGCGACTTCGGTGACTGGAGAGAGAAGCGAGGCGGAAGTGGAGGTGCGGTTACACAGGGACATGGTGATATTCCCTCAGACTCTGGCCATAGTGAACCAGGCTCTGGTGAGAAGAGGGAACTTTCCAAGAGAAGCTTCTCCAGTCAAAGACCGTTGGTGGAACGGCAGAACAGGAAAGGAGAGCCATCACTGCTGGAAGCAAGCAAGATGGCACGTGCACCTGATAATCCTCCCACCTCCTCCTCTAACAGAAGTGACAGTTGGCAGAATGGAGGCACTTCTTGTAAGAGGTGAGATGAATGGTAGAGGAAACTGGGAAATACATGTAGGTTTTGCTATCTTGTACAATATGTATTGCATTTGGGAACTACATTACCAGTCAAAAGTTTGGACACGCCTTCTCATTCAATGCTTTTTATTTATTTGTAGTATTTTCTACATTGTAGATTAATACTGAAGATTAACACTTTTTTGTTTACAACATAATTCCATATGTATTCTTTTATAGTTTTAATCTACAGTGTATAAAATAACTAAATGAAAACCACTGAATGGAAAGGTGTGTCCAAACTTTTGCGTGGTAGTGTATATTAATGCTCTCGCGTCTTATTTTGAGCTTGGTTTTTATAGTTGCTTCAAAACCAGCATCACACGGGCTTAAACTCTTGCAGCGACGTGTAGTTTGTATGCAACTTTATTTGGAGAAAACAAACATATCCAATTAAAACCTCTTTGTATCTTCCTTTCCTGTTCTCAGCAGGAGTCCAGATGAGACGGGTCCAGTCTATAGCTTAGAGCAGCCACCAGAGGATAGAGAGCCCAGTGAGGCCTCAGGGAAGAAATTAGACAAGGAGCTGAAGCCAGGACCTGTCAAGACGGATATTGCTGAACCTCTTTCCCAGTATGAGCTCAGCAGCTACCCAAGTGAGTCCAACTTTTGAACTGATGTTGCAGTACTGACTCCTTTCCTGTGGTGACAGAAGTTCTGAAATACACAAAACATTCAACTCTGCAGTAGTTACCTATCCACAGATGATTTTGCACTGATAGCATGCCTGTTTTTATAGTTGATGGAGACGCAGGGGGACCAGGTCCGAATCCAGATGGATACCAGGATGCCTTGTCCAAAAAGCAAAGACGCCCACAGGAAGACGAGAGGAGGAGGAAAGAACAGGGAGCTGCTGTAAGTTTGAGCATGTGCTCATTTAAGATGCTCAGTAATTATGCCCAGAATTAACAAAAAGTATGTAGTTAAAACTTTGTTTCTACCCGCATTAGGTTCCAGTGAAAAACAGAACAATTGCATCCAAGATACCACCACGCTTTGCCAAAAAGCAGGGAAGCATGAGCCTGGAACAACCAGAGGAAGCAATTTCTTCTAACAATCTGGGAACTGAAATCTGGGAGACCAACAGCTCAGGTAGTTTTCTGTTAGTATTTTGTTCTTGATACTGTGTTATCTTGCAGACACATTACCTTGGACACATGCTTGAAATTGGGAAAGCATAGTTCCTTAATTACTGCATACACACAACATGTTATTATTACCTTACAGGATTGACAATTTAATATTTAACCAAATATTAACCCAAAAGATAAAGGTTATAATACCATTTGTTCAGTTTGTTAACTTTTAACAGTTTAGCATATACTTCTTAAATAGTCCAAGACTTTTTGTGAAATGGGCAGAAAGGAGAGATGTTAAGGAATGATTTAAAATGGGCAATCCTGGTAAAAGCTTGAGCTTTTCAATAGATGTCTATATGTTTTGCTGAAAAACATTTCTATTTGCCAAGGCCTTTGAGTGGAAATTGTGTGAAGTGAGAAAATTTGACTGCATTTTTTTTGTTTGTTTTGTTTTACAAATCATCACTGATGACGTTCATGTATCCTCTTTAGCACTTTCAGTGCAGTCTTCAGGGGGAGACTCATGGACGAAGCAGGTGTCTTACACTGGAAGCGAACCCAACTCTGAGGTAGTGCGTTGTAGTTGCTCATTGTAGCCTCCTTCCACCTAAACTGCATATGTTGTGTTTTTTAAAATCAGCCCTATCCTTGTGTTAATATTTGATTTAATAGGTTATTGAATCAAACATTTATAGGATTGCTTTGAGAAAAAAAAATTGTACTTTTTCCTCTCCTTGGACAGGACTCTGATGCTGGCCCAGAACAGAGTAAAGAACAGCACAAACCAGGACCCATTGGAAATGAACGGTCCCTAAAGCACCGGAAGGGTTCAGAAGGTGTTGATCGGCTGGAAGGAGGCCCGATCACACCAGTCAATGGTGTGGATCTCCATGTGGACACTGTCCTGCCTGTGCCTCCTATTGAGTTTGGTGTCAGCGCCAAAGACTCTGATTTCAGCCTGCCACCAGGTTCTACCCCAGTGCCAGTGTCCAATCCTGTTAACAAGCTTCAGGATGCACTTACTACAAATGTGAGTGATTGTAACTGCATGTGTACAACTGCTACTTTCACGTGTTTACAAAATGCCACAAAAATACATAGATTGGTGTGGTTTTCATATAGCGCAGGATTGTTTTTTGTTTAAAGAAGATTTAAATCTCATGATGGCTGTGATGTCATGCAATTGAATTCTCAAACTATTGTTTGTTTTCTTTTTTCATCCCAATAGACGGCTCTCAATCAAAGTATCCCCATGTTGCGTTCCAGCCACCTGCAGCCTGGTATTAACCTCAATCCTATTTCCTTCCCCAGTGCTGACCTCACCCTTAAGGTACTTGAATTACAATCCCACGTACACAGAGCGTTTTTTTCTTGTGCATGTAACAAATAAGGAATCCCCAATCTGTTTATGCAACCCTCCCTTATATGGGAGAAATTTGATGGAGACATAAAAGCAAAAATATCTGTGCTGTCAGATTAAAAATTGACTCTAAATGTTTTTCTTCCCACAGATGGAATCAGCACGCAAGGCCTGGGAGAACTCCCAGTCTCTCCCTGAGCAGGGCTCTCCTGGCGGAGGTGCATCAGGCACTCAGCCTCCCTGCAGCGCTGGCTCATCCACTGGTGTCAGCTATAGCTCTTTCGGAGGGGTCTCCATGCCCCCAATGCCTGTTGCATCAGTGGCTCCTTCCATGTCCATGCAAGGTAAAACAATATTTTCTTTCCCCAGTTGGAGAAGGGCTTAATATATAAGACCTGAACTAACAGACTGTTGGTTCCTGTCCCTAATATAGGTAGTCATATCCCCCCATTGTATCTGGATGGTCATGTCTTTCCAAGCCAGCCACGCCTTGTACCTCCCACCATGACCCAGCAGCAGACCTACCAACAGGTACAAAATGTACCCTCACACAGAAACACAGGCTTGTTTGTTTATGAACAGATTTGTATAATTTTACATGTTCTCATCTATTCAGGCGGCTGCAGCCCAGCAGATTCCCATCTCTCTTCACACATCTCTTCAGGCTCAGGCTCAGTTGGGGCTTCGTGGAGGTCTGCCTGTCTCTCAGTCCCAAGAGATGTTCAACTCCATCCCCCCCTTTAGGTATTACCAGCTCAATTTCTAAAGGGATTCATTCTGGTGGCATTAATTTACTTCACAAAAGTCATGTTTGTTTCATGCGTGTGACATAGATTATTCTTTTAAGTGCAATTTAATGTTTTCTTTTCACTCATTTTGCTACCCTTCTATGTCTTACTTCTTCCAGGTCCCAGGTTTACATGCACCCCAACCTGTCACAGCCCAGCCCCATGGTGCTCTCAGGTGGGGCCCCTCTCAAGGGGCCCTACTCAGCTTTTCCTGGCATGCAGCCCTCAGACATGGTAAAGCCACAGTCAGGCTCACACTATCAGCCTATGAATGGCAGCCAGCAGCTGGTCTATGACAGCCAGATGAACCAGGGGCCTGGTATAAGTTCCTCACAGTTAATGGACTCTCAGCTCATCCAGGTTAGTGAACTGCTAAAATTACTATATTCAATTTCTTGTCACTCTTTAAAATTGTACATGACATTCATTGTAGCCTAGCAAATATAAATATTGATATTGTAATCAAATGGACTGTTGCTTTAAATTGAGACACTGACAATGACTCTTGATTCTCACTAGGTGACTATGCCACTGCCTGGCTCTCAGCTGCGCTATGGTTCAGCTCAGCAACATCTCATCCTCCCACAGTCCATCCAGCTGCAACAGGGTCAGAACTTGTCAGTGGGAGCCCCACGCAGAATGCTACCGCCGGGGTCTCAGCCTGCTGTCATGACTGGCAGCAGAGAGGTGAGTCAGTCTGACTTCATGTTACTGAATCCTCAGAGCTTCAGTAAACAACAAAACCTCTGTTTTCAGTTCAAGAACTGAATTTAAAAAGCCTCTTGGATGAGAAAGTCCAGCTGCTTTTTTACAGAAGCTCTGAGGTTTACCATGATCTCAGTAACTGAGAATCTATACAAACTTATGTTACTGAACATTCCATAATACTGATGTTAAATTGTAACTTTTACAAATAACTAAGCCAAATCTACATATCTCACTATTGGTGAACTGTATTTCTCTGGAAATATGCAGCCCACAATTATTTGTGCGCTGACAATGTGTCTTATTTTGTTGCTCCATTCTCAGGGCTCACAGATGGAAATGAAAGGTTTCCAGTTCTCTGAGAAGCCCAATCATTCCCCAGGCATATCTGGAGGTTCCTACAGGTGGGTAAAAAATGGTTTGACTTCAGTTGTGTAGAATTGTATATATAGCTAACACTCTGTATGCACTATGCACAATTTAGGAATTGGATTGTAAACTGCCTTATTTTTTTTCCCCTGTTCTCATCAGGCCTGGGTCTGCCAGCCCCAGCGGAAAGTCCTCTGGTCCTGTAGGTCCTCTACCCACACATTTTACTCAGCAGGTAATTATTTTTCACACATACATGTTGAGATGTGTTTATTTAATCAGGACATTTTTAAACTTGGACCAATACTTGAGATTTTTGGACATCCGAGGCTGTTGAGTTTGGAATGTTTAAGTGTGCTCTTTTAAGTGTTCTGTTGTCCGTCACTTAATGCTTAATGATAATCCAGAGTTCAGTTCTAAAAACTGAAATGTAATACTATGTTTGGTTAAATGCACCATATTATCATGAACTGTAGGAATACCATATACAGGGGGTCCTCGGTTTACGACGTCCTCGACATACGGCGTTGCGTCGTTGCGTCGGAACTGGTTACGTGGAACTAGTTGGCAAGTGGAACGGGCGAATACGTCGTCACGAGACGCTTTAAGACGGCTTTGTTTACATTCTGCAGTTGTACGCCACCTTGGATTGTGCTACATTCGCTATCTTTCGCCCTTCATTATGGCTCCCAAACATAAGTCCAACTCTTCTGATGGCAGTGCTTCGAAGAAAAGGAAAGCCATCTCCATGTGTGCTGTTTTCAACGTAAACGCTGCTTCTATCCAACTAGATGAGGAGTAGCAAACTTGACTTCTTTACTGTGGCTCTTGATACACATTACAAACAGAGCGAAAACTGCAACAAAAACAGAATAAAACAACAAAAATGCATGTAAATAAATCCTTTTAACTTAACCAGAAGGACCAAAAATGAAGTAAATTACTTACATTGCCTCCGTAGCATTTACAAAGTAGACAGCCGTGCATCCATAAAAGCACGCATGTGTGTAAAGCTAAACATCAAAATAGCGGACAGGAAGTGTCAACCGTCAACAGACAGCTTCAAAATAAAGGCTTTTTCAAACTAGAACTACATTGATAATTCTGGCTTAAGAGCAACACAACATGGAAGTGAAATTAGACATAATAAAATGCTCGGAACAGGATGAAACACTGATGATGACTTTTATGAAGAACTGATCAATATCGTGATGCACATAGCGGCTTTGTTTACATTTTCTCCGGAGTTCCGACTTACCGTGAAAATCGACTTACATCCATCTGTAGGAACGGAACTCCCACGTAAGTCGAGGACCCCCTGTAGAAAGTGATATAATGCAGTTTAAAAAACAAACCTGATACTAGCATGCTAATTATTTGTATTTCATTTATTTCCCACCCCCTCATGTACTTCCCCCTCCTTCCTCCCCCGTGACCAACAGGTCCCACCTGCTCAAGGCAGCATGGTAATGCACATGCGCCCCCCCACCACAGGCCCTTTCCCCACCCCCATCCAGAGACCTGTCATGCAGGTCAACAAGCCCGTCATCATCCGTTCCCCCCCTTACCCCAATCCCAGCCGCGACCCTCCCCACTCCACCCCTCCTTTGGTCCCCGAGCCCCCAGTTAAAGGGCCAGAGGATGGCATGAAGGTGAGCCACCCACTGTAAATATAGGTAATTTAATTTAATCCATTTTCTTTTTCTCTATTTGAATTGATTTATGTGTTTTTCATGTGTGCCTTTGACTTTAAACGTGAAGTTGTGGTATTTGTTAGAACTTGAATATATTTTTAGTGATGCAAGACTTAAAACTCTATACTGTTGACAGTTATACTGATAAGTTTTTGTGTAGAGCAAACAGTAATATGAAAATCTTTCACAAATACATCATTTTTATTGGAATATTGTTGTTTGTTGCTATAGTAACTTTTGCATCCTTATAAATAATGAACTATCAACAATGTGTTACATTTTTTGGAGGGTCTAATGCTGACAATCAGTTTGATTTAAGTGGCTTCAGTGTGTTATTAACATTTGATAAGTGACAGCTAGTCAGTGTGAAAGTGGCATGGTAGTTACAGATGGTTAGCGTCGGCTTTCATTTGAGCGAAAATCACGTTTGATAAAACAAATGATTATTTCTGTTGAGTTTGTGATGTACATGGTTCTTTTGTATCGTTAATTTACTGTAAATCAAGCAGAAGTATGGTGTTAATAGAAAATGACCATTATAGTTATTGAGCATTGCCAGCAAAAATTGACTCTTTAAGTCTGTAACAGTTGACAGAAAATCCTTGAAAGACTGTTAAACATCTTTATTTTTACCTGATAACCGACTATCTGTTTTGGTCTGTCTAAACCCTTGTTAATGCATGAATGTATGACTTGCCAGGCACTGCTGTTGGTCTTAGTAACTCTACGCCTCTTCTTTATGCAGAATAAAACAATGCGAGAAGTGCGCAAGGCAGTAGGGGAGGGCAAATCACCACCTGGGGGTATGACCAGCAAACTCCAGGAGCCCCTACCCTCTGCGGGACAAGCCAAACCAGCACGCACTGGAGCCATCAAACCCCAGGCTGTCAAAGTAGAAGAGGGCAAGGCATAACAATGGACCTTAAAATCCTCATCACCACCAGGCCTGCCAAGACAAAGCTCCTTGACCGACGTCTGAGCCTTTTAGACCCCCCTTATCCCAAGGCACCAAGGCAAGGGGCAGACATGCAGACATCATAATGAATTGCCCTTCTTGGACTTTCAGAACTGGACACTATTATTTCACACCACGTATAGAGATATATAAATATATATAAATATATGCATACACACAAACAGTCTTTTAAGCAGATCTCTTCAAGGTCCTATTTAATTTATTATTAGTCACTTTTAAGGGGAGATTAGTAAAGAGAAGACATGTTTTTTTTTTTGGTTTTCTCTGAAGTGGAGAAAAGGAAAATGGCCAACTCTGATGGTTCATTTTTCACACTGTTTTGCCAAACTGTATCTACTCCCCGTTGATGGACTCTCGCCCTTAAGACCAGGCAGACACTTGATACAACTTACTATGAGAAGCAAAGTCTGTTAAACATTTTTTATCAAATTTGAAATGCAGTGGGGCACTTTGTTGTCATTTTTCTTTGGTATTTTGCTGGTAAAATAAAGTCATGACCACCCATTCACGCTATTGGTAAAGGACGTATTTTATTAACCCAGAAAAAAAAACTATCTTGAATTTTTGAACATCATTGCATGTCAACATAGCAAAAGTCGACACCAGAAATGCATCCACTGGGGTATTTGCCCCAAATAATGAACTGTGGCGAAACTGCTTAGATTGGTAGAAACGATTCCTTTTCTTAAAACTTTGCTTTTACATTCTGATGCTCACTCTCTTCTATATGTAAATTGAAAGAAAAAAAGATGGACATTTTTCCAAAATCATGTTGCTTCCATGGGAATTTCACCGGCATTGGTACAGCGTGTGCATGTGATGTGCTGAATGTGTGTAAACTTGCAGGACTCCTACATAGAAGCAGGCAACATTTCACAAAGACTGTACCAGAACTCGGCATTCCTCGTGCTGACATCGACGGTGTGGATTTTGATCAACCCAGCCGGCAAGAATTTTGGACTCGGTGTGAAGTGTTGGTGGGCGGGGCATTCACAATTGCTGTAAAGGACCCCAGAAACACTGATTGAAATGTTTGCTTTTCCTATCGCTTTGCTTGGGTTGTAATGAATCAAATTGTCTGTTAATGAACATGTGATGTTAGTGGCGATTTTTTTGAAAACATCCCTCAGCATGGGGTGTTTGGCTTTTATCTTTTAAGGCTCTTGGAAGATTTTTCTCTCTGCTTTCGTTCAATTCCCGCTTAACAGTACTGTCAGGGAATTGTGAAGAAACACCATTTGATTATTCAACATCTGGTCTCTGAGGTGGCACTAGCAATAAATGCAGCCTAACTATAATCACAGTCAGGGTCCAAATAACTCCTTTTTATCAGTTCAGCAGCTAATGATCACAAACGAAGGGTGTTTCGCGTTGCTTGTTGAATTAAAAATACAATCTTTGCTTAAGCTTGTTTTGTGAGCACAGCAGTTCCAGTGGACTTACGAAGGACTTTTAAAATGTTTGTTCTATTTGAAAATGTGAAGCTGTGGCATTCATCATTTATTTTGGGTTTCGTTTTTGTAATGGACTTTCATTTTGAAACTCACAATGCCAATGTCATAACTGGTTAAATGTTACTGCTTACTATGATGCTCCATGACACTACAAAAATGTTTATGACAGTGTTTCACTGGTATATGTGTATATGCATACTTAACTGTACAGTCAAGCCTTGTCAGCGACGGGGAGGCTTAAACCCACATTTCATTTTAGATATTGTGGCACTATAAAGGATTTAATGTCGAAAAGGTCACTGTGTTCTCAGAATGGACTGCTTTCACTTGTTGATAGGTCTGTCGGGCTTGGAGTGTTTCTGCCTCTTATCCCTTACTGCAAAAGATCTTGAAGCTTCTCATCATTGTAACTGCACCAAAATGTTGCCCTGACTTTTTTTGTACTTTTAAGATGCATATTTCATTTTTTTTTTGTCAGAGGACCAGTGCTTTCTACAGCTGATCCAGCATTCTATTTATCCTACCTGACCTTTATCCTATCAGGTATTTGGTCATTACTCGCCCTTGTTAAAAAAAAAAAAAGAGCTTATTGAAAGAAAAGAAATAAAGCAGTTGTGATTTCTTAAATGTACTGTTGATTGTGTATTCTCGTTTTGATATTAAAATCATGCCTTAAATTCTTGTGAAAGCAGAAATTATGGGGGAATAAATTTAGAGATGGAGGTTGTGGACAAACCAGTATTGTTGATGGCAGGACTTTTAAGACTGGACTCTTGTTGTAATAATTTAGACTGTGCTGATCATTAATTTGTGTTCTTTTTTAATGCAAGAACATTTCACCTGAGTCCACAGACCAGCTTAAAGTGCCTCAGTGATTATGTCACAAATAGGCTTTCTAATAATTAACCTGGTAGGGGGTAAATCACAGTTTGTCATTGGGCTCATCCTCTTAAAGACCCCCTCTGGTGAAAATCTTCGCCTTATTAATATGTCCATATGGTGGTGTTTTTTTGTATATCGCAACATACTTAATAGGCAAAATCAGCTGTAAATGCCATGGTCGAGCAATTCATTTTGAAACTGCAGCCTACTGGTGGTAGTGCCCAAAATATGAATTCAAACTTCTGTCACTTTCATGTGTAACAAACCAAAGAAACTAAGCCTGTCAACTTGCTGGGTGGAGCTTTCTGTATAATCATCTTCAAAATGTGTTCCTCGTTTAAACATGCGTGGCTTAATTACTCCAATATTACAACTTGCCATTGCGTAACTGCAGATGTACAGTGTTTCAGCAGAGTTAGTGAGCTGGTATGCTCGAGCTGCACCAACCGGGGAGTGGTGAGCGGAAAGGAACGCAGGGATTTAATAGATTTCCAGATTCTAAGGGAAGGAGGGGATTATGTTTATGGTGAAATCCTTCTAACTTTGATACACAGTGATGAGTTTTTATGTCAAGTGACTCTGTGCCAAAGTGCTTTCCAGTTAAAAAAAAAAAAAAAAAAAATTGATTGGCTTTACAAATTAACCCTATTACCTGAGTACTTTAAATATTACGGATTAAAACTCTACAAAAATGATAGAAAACAGCACACTATCTGACTACAAGCTATATGTGAATGGCAATATCTCAGGAACTACAAAGATAAAAGCCTGGCATTTCCACTGTTACTGTTCATCATTCTATTGATTTGGAATCTGCAATATTGGACAAGTTGATCAAATAGTTTTTGTGTGATATGCCGATGATCAGTTGTAAATGAAAAAAGATGGAAGCTGTCAGGGAAAAGTCCAACTATTTCAAAGTGCTTTATACAGTGGTGGAATTTTTTTTTACACAATCTCAAATATTTTCATGAAATATCTGTGGAAAAATAGTTTTTGTGTTTCAAAAGGTGTGACTGCATTAGACAGACATAAACAAATACAAATGATATTTTTTTGTTTATTGCTTACAAGAAAAACTAACAAAATGAAAGTCTCGCAAAATGACGGTCCGTGTATTTATCCGGCAATTGTATTTTCCGTTCTGAAACGGGTATTGAAAAACAAAAAACGAGTGGTTATTTTATTTTCGTTTTATAGTAGAAAAATTTAAATTGAAATACAAGACGTTTTTCCTTTTCATGATCAAAAAGGGATATACGATTTTTTAAAAATGCTTTGATTTTCGTTTTATGTTTAGAATAACAAGAGAGTAAAATCAGTAAGAGACAGAAACGAAAAATGGTCCGTTTTTTCATTTTCTGAGACCGGAAGTGGTCGTCAGGAAGTGTGGAGCCAAACAGAGTGCAGTGCATTGACTGTATATAATTTTTTTTCGTTAGATTTCATGGTCAAAATAAGAGATCAGGTGGCCGATCTTAAAATTAATCAATACTGATTTTTTTTTTTAGCGCGTTGAAGTTTTGCGGAGCCAGGGGGCGGGGTTACTTGATTGACAGTCTGGTCTGGAATGATTGACAGGTCCTATGGAGGAAGCAGCAGAGACTCTGCTCTCCTCGATATGATAACTGTTGGTTTATTTATCGGTGAAGCAACGCAACATTTTCCACAGACAATTTTCCTGCCCGTTGGCTTGTTTTAACCAGTTTTCTACCTTCGGCTGATTCTACCAGCAGACACTGAAAGGACTCTGATTGTTGGGTAAGTAAATGTTTATTTTCGTATCGGTGCCGCTTTTAATGCACTTTATATGCAGCTTCATTGTCAGATGTAATGTGTGCCATGCACTCCAGATGTTGGTGGAGTTTATTTCAGTGTGTGTTGACCAGAGAAGAGAGTTAACATCCAGTAAATATTAGTTTTAATGTTAGCGATGCTAACCGAGCTAGCTGCTCAGTCGTAGCCTGATTAAAGCTAACGAAGCATTAAGCTAACGATGTTTGTGTTGAGTTTGATGTAAACAGCTGAAGTGTGTTGTGTTCCTGTAATGTGGTTGATTAAGTTCATAAAACTGTGGCTGGTTGTCATTAATGTAACGTTCAGGAAACTTAAATGTGATTAAAACAGTAACGTTAATGTTCTAGTTGTCAGTAATCAGCTTTAATTTGACACTAAAACAGACTGTGATAGTTTTAAATGACATCAGTTTCATTAATTTGTTGAAAATTGTCTCATTTGTTGTTGTGATGTTGCTGCTGATTCATGAAAAGCAGATGATCCGTGTTGAAGATACGTTTAGTTCTAGTATCAGAAGTACAAGACGGAAAATGGAAGTTTAGTTCTGCTACATCAAAGATTTCAGGATTAAAATAACTAAATGAGTCTTTATGCCTCAAACTTTATTTTACAATAAAGAAATAATGAAATATTCACAGATAATAAGAATATAAATAGCAGAGAAAACCTGAGAGAATAACTTCCTGAAAAGTTTGTGAAGGAAAAGCAGCTTTTTATCCTGAAACATCAGAATCAGCTCCAACATCTGCATCTGACAGCATCAAGTCAACCAGAAAGAAAAGAAAAAAGAAAATGACTTCTTTCTGATCACATCTGTTCTGTTGCTCACAGTCTGCTGCTGCTCACATTCTTCACATTTATAGTCCACTTTTAAAAGTTCAGCAGACAGGTGCTCTGCTTTAGAGGGTGACGATGTCGTCGGTGATGTGGAGAGTGAAGTTTCTGTTTCATCTACAGCGTGCTTTAAGACAGCCGGGTCGGACTTGATGTTTGAAATACTGACCGACAGCTCAGATTTAACTGTCTGTAGTTCTGTTTTGATGGGTGTTAAACTTTCATTCAAAACCGACAGGAGCTGGGTCTTTAAAATAACCACCGTCTCGTTACAGAGTGAAAGCAGCAGTTCCTCCTTAAGGTCAGAGATTGCAGCATCTGAGGGCCTCTTCAAAAGAAGACGTAGTTGATGAAGGCGTTCTGGAGCTGGACCAGAAAGACCATGACCAAGCAGCCTTGAGATCTTAGGTAGCGTCTCCCTCGGGTGGGTGTCAACGGTGTTCACGGTCAGGTCTGTGGTAATCCTGTCAAAAAACAAAACAGAAAAAAATCTAGATTATAAATCAACATGTAACCAAAGCACTCTGTGTATAACGCCATAGTATAGGATGTACTTCAGAAAATGTCAAAGTATAGTACACTTTTCAAGAATAACATAGTATGGCCTGTAGTTCATAGTATAGCATGTCGTCCAAAAAACGTCATAGTTACCATGTCGCTCAAAAAACGTCATAGTATAGCACGTCGCTCTAAAAACGTCATAGTATAGCACATCGCTCTAAAAATGTCATAGTATAGCATGTTGCTCTAAAAACGTCATCATATAGCATGTCACTCTAAAAATGTCATAGTATAGCATGTCGCTGAAAAAACATCATAGTATTGCATGTCGCTCTGAAAACGTCATAGTTTAGCCTTTAGTCCACAAAACGTTATGTCCTGGCTGTCTGAAGTAGGTGAGGAGCAACAGAAAAACAGTCCAAACGCTGGTTTCCAGAGGATTACACGAGTATTTATTTGAAAGAGTAAGTTTACAACAGCACAACATGTGAGGGGGTTAAAAGCAAATGGGTGTTAGTAAAATAAAAATAAATACACAGAACTAAAAATGAACTTCACGTTGACATTGATGGACATTCCAACCATGAACTAAGTAAAAGATAATCAATACAAAAAACAACTCTTCCTGTTCACCTCTTAAAACCAAAAAACACACTGCAGTAGCATCCTAAACTAAAACTACCAATGGGTTCCCTGTTTTCCTATGTGAACAATTCAAAGGTCCCTCTCTATCTCCCCACACATCCACCAACCACTGGAACACATCTCCAAAGTTCTGCCGGGCCAGCTCAGCTTCCCCTCAGAAGAAGTGCCGCCACCTGACAGATGAAGGAGCCTTTTGAGAGGCAGCTGGCATCGTGATTGGACTGTACTTTGGTCTGTTCCAGTCCAGCTTCAGCTCCAGAGACGGCAGGCGGGACGAGTCGACGGAGGCCTGGTGGACGAAGGCATGCAGCTGAGTCGAAAAAAAAAAAGATTTTTCAACATGTTGTAAAAAACGTGCCATATGATGAAATAATGTAAAGGAGGCCGTGAAAAACACTCCAGAAAGGTTTTCTTTGAAAAAAAAATCATCATGAATTTTGGCGCAAAAAAACGCCATAGTATGTCGAAAAAAAAATGTCGTTCTTCAACATGTTGTAAACACATGCCATATGATGAAATAATGTAAAGGAGGCCGTGAAAAACACTCCAGAAAGGTTTTCTTTGAAAAAAAAATCATCATGAATTTTGGCGCAAAAAAAACGCCATAGTATGTCGAAAAAAAAAATTTCATTCTTCAACATGTTGTAAAAACATGCCATATGATGAAATAATGTAAAGGAGGCCGTGAAAAGCACTCCAGAAAGGTTTTCTTTGAAATAAAAATCATCATGAATTTTGACGCAAAAAACGCCATAGTTTTCTATGTCGAAAAAAAAATGCGATTTTTCAACATGTAAAAATGTGCCATTTGATGAAATAATGTGAAGGAGGCCATGAAAAAAATCATCATGAATTTTGGCGCAAAAGAAATGCCATAGCATACTATGTCGAAAAAAAAATGTCATTCTTCAACATGTTGTAAAAACATGCCATATGATGAAATAATGTAAAGGAGGCCGTGAAAAACACTCCAGAAAGGTTTTCTTTGAAAAAAAATCATCATGAATTTTGGCGTAAAAAAACACCATTAGTACACTATGTCGAAACAAAAAATGCGATTTTTTCAACATGTTGTAAAAACATGCCATATGATGAAATAATGTAAAAGAGGCCGTAAAAAACACTCCAGAAAGGTTTTCTTTGAAAAAAAAAAAGTCATGAATTTTGGCGCAAAAAAACGCCATAGTATACTATGTCGAAAAAAAAATGCGATTTTTGAACATGTTGTAAAAACGTGCCATATGATGAAATAATGTAAAGGAGGCCGTGAAAAACACTCCAGAAAGGTTTTCTTTGAAAAAAAAAAATGATCATGAATTTTGGCATAAAAAAAACGCCATAGTATAGTATGTTGAAAAAAAAAATGAGATTTTTCAACATGTTGTAAAACCATGCCATATGATGAAATAATGTAAAGGAGACCGTAAAAAACACCCCACAAAGGTTTTCTTTGAAAAAAAAAAATCATCATGAATTTTGGCGCAAAAAACGCCATAGTATACTATGTCGAAAAAAAAATGCGATTTTTCAACATGTTGTAAAAACGTGCCATATGATGAAATAATGTAAAGGAGGCCGTGAAAAACACTCCAGAAGGGTTTTCTCTCAAAAAAAATCATCATGAATTTTTCCGCAAAAAAAAACGCCATAGTATACTATGTCGAAGAAAAAAATGCGATTTTTCAACATGTTGTAAAAACGTGCCATATGATGAAATAATGTAAAGGAGGCCGTGAAAAACACTCCAGAAAGGTTTTCTTTCAAAAAAAAATCATCATGAATTTTTCCGCAAAAAAAAACGCCATAGTATACTATGTCGAAAAAAAATGCGATTTTTCAATATGTTGTAAAAACGTGCCATATGATGAAATAATGTAAAGGAGGCCGTGAAAAACACTCCAGAAAGGTTTTCTTTGAAAAAAAAACCGTCATGAATTTTGGCGCAAAAAAAACGCCATAGTATACTATGTCGAAAAAAAAATGCGATTTTTGAACATGTTGTAAAAACGTGCCATATGATGAAATAATGTAAAGGAGGCCGTGAAAAACACTCCAGAAAGGTTTTCTTTGAAAAAAAAAACCGTCATGAATTTTGGCATAAAAAAAAACGCCATAGTAGTATGTCGAAGAAAAAATGCGATTTTTCAACATGTTGTAAAAACGTGCCATATGATGAAATAATGTAAAGGAGGCCGTGAAAAACAGTCCAGAAAGGTTTTCTTTGAAAAAAAAAAAAATCATCATGAATTTTGGCGCAAAAAAACGCCATAGTATGTCGAAAAAAAAATGTCATTCTTCAACATGTTGTAAACACATGCCATATGATGAAATAATGTAAAGGAGGCCGTGAAAAACACTCCAGAAAGGTTTTCTTTGAAAAAAAAATCATCATGAATTTTGGCGCAAAAAAAACGCCATAGTATGTCGAAAAAAAAAATTTCATTCTTCAACATGTTGTAAAAACATGCCATATGATGAATAATGTAAAGGAGGCCGTGAAAAGCACTCCAGAAAGGTTTTCTTTGAAATAAAAATCATCATGAATTTTGACGCAAAAAACGCCATAGTTTTCTATGTCGAAAAAAAAATGCGATTTTTCAACATGTAAAAATGTGCCATTTGATGAAATAATGTGAAGGAGGCCATGAAAAAAATCATCATGAATTTTGGCGCAAAAGAAATGCCATAGCATACTATGTCGAAAAAAAAATGTCATTCTTCAACATGTTGTAAAAACATGCCATATGATGAAATAATGTAAAGGAGGCCGTGAAAAACACTCCAGAAAGGTTTTCTTTGAAAAAAAATCATCATGAATTTTGGCGTAAAAAAACACCATTAGTACACTATGTCGAAACAAAAAATGCGATTTTTTCAACATGTTGTAAAAACATGCCATATGATGAAATAATGTAAAAGAGGCCGTAAAAAACACTCCAGAAAGGTTTTCTTTGAAAAAAAATCATCATGAATTTTAGCGCAAAAGAAACGCCATAGTATACTATGTCGAAAAAAAAATTTGATTTTTCAACATGTTGTAAAAACGTGCCATATGATGAAATAATGTAAAGGAGGCCGTGAAAAACACTCCAGAAAGGTTTTCTTTGAAAAAAAAAAAAGTCATGAATTTTGGCGCAAAAAAACGGCATAGTATACTATGTCGAAAAAAAAATGCGATTTTTGAACATGTTGTAAAAACGTGCCATATGATGAAATAATGTAAAGGAGGCCGTGAAAAACACTCCAGAAAGGTTTTCTTTGAAAAAAAACCATCATGAATTTTGGTGCAAAAAAAAACGCCATAGTATACTATGTCGAAGAAAAAAATGCGATTTTTCAACATGTTGTAAAAACGTGCCATATGATGAAATAATGTAAAGGAGGCCGTGAAAAACACTCCAGAAAGGTTTTCTTTCAAAAAAAAAATCATCATGAATTTTTCCGCAAAAAAAAACGCCATAGTATACTATGTCGAAAAAAAATGCGATTTTTCAATATGTTGTAAAAACGTGCCATATGATGAAATAATGTAAAGGAGGCCGTGAAAAACACTCCAGAAAGGTTTTCTTTGAAAAAAAAACCGTCATGAATTTTGGCGCAAAAAAAACGCCATAGTATACTATGTCGAAAAAAAAATGCGATTTTTGAACATGTTGTAAAAACGTGCCATATGATGAAATAATGTAAAGGAGGCCGTGAAAAACACTCCAGAAAGGTTTTCTTTGAAAAAAAAAAATGATCATGAATTTTGGCATAAAAAAAACGCCATAGTATAGTATGTTGAAAAAAAAAAGAGATTTTTCAACATGTTGTAAAACCATGCCATATGATGAAATAATGTAAAGGAGACCGTAAAAAACACCCCAGAAAGGTTTTCTTTGAAAAAAAAAAATCATCATGAATTTTGGCGCAAAAAACGCCATAGTATACTATGTCGAAAAAAAAATGCGATTTTTCAACATGTTGTAAAAACGTGCCATATGATGAAATAATGTAAAGGAGGCCGTGAAAAACAGTCCAGAAAGGTTTTCTTTGAAAAAAAAACCGTCATGAATTTTGGCGCAAAAAAAACGCCATAGTATACTATGTCGAAAAAAAAATGCGATTTTTGAACATGTTGTAAAAACGTGCCATATGATGAAATAATGTAAAGGAGGCCGTGAAAAACACTCCAGAAAGGTTTTCTTTGAAAAAAAAAAACGTCATGAATTTTGGCATAAAAAAAAACGCCATAGTAGTATGTCGAAGAAAAAATGCGATTTTTCAACATGTTGTAAAAACGTGCCATATGATGAAATAATGTAAAGGAGGCCGTGAAAAACAGTCCAGAAAGGTTTTCTTTGAAAAAAAAAAAAATCATCATGAATTTTGGCGCAAAAAACGCCATAGTATACTATGTCAAAAAAAAAAAGCGATTTTTCAACATGTTGTAAAAACGTGCCATATGATGAAATAATGTAAAGGAGGCCGTGAAAAACACTCCAGAAAGGTTTTCTTTGAAAAAAAAAATGATCATGAATTTTGGCATAAAAAAAACGCCATAGTATAGTATGTTGAAAAAAAAAATGAGATTTTTCAACATGTTGTAAAAACATGCCATATGATGAAATAATGCAAAGCACGCTGTAAAAAACACTCCAGAAAGGTTTTCTTTGAAAAAAAATCATCATGAATTTTGGTGCAAAAAAACGCCATAGTATACTATGTCGAAAAAAAAATGTGATTTTTCAACATGTTGTAAAAACGTGCCATATGATGAAATAATGTAAAGGAGGCCGTGAAAAACACTCCAGAAAGGTTTTCTTTCAAAAAAAAATCATCATGAATTTTTCCGCAAAAAAACCGCCATAGTATACTATGTCGAAAAAAAATGCGATTTTTCAATAAGTTGTAAAAACGTGCCATATGATGAAATAATGTAAAGGAGGCCGTGAAAAACACTCCAGAAAGGTTTTCTTTGAAAAAAAAAACATCATTAATTTTGGCGCAAAAAAAACGCCATAGTATACTATGTCGAAAAAAAAATGCGATTTTTCAACATGTTGTAAAAACGTGCCATATGATGAAATAATGTAAAGGAGGCCGTGAAAAACACTCCAGAAAGGTTTTCTTTGAAAAAAAAAAAAGATCATGAATTTTGGCATAAAAAAAACGCCATAGTAGTATGTCGAAAAAAAAAATGAGATTTTTCAACATGTTGTAAAACCATGCCATATGATGAAATAATGTAAAGGAGGCTGTGAAAAACACTCCAGAAAGGTTTTCTTTGAAAAAAAAATCATCATGAATTTTGGCGCAAAAGAACGCCATAGTCTACTATGTTAAAAAAAAAATGCGATTTTTCATCATGTGGTAAAAACATGCCATATGATGAAATAATGCAAAGCACGCTGTAAAAAACACTCCAGAAAGGTTTTCTTTGAAAAAAAAATCATCATGAATTTTGGTGCAAAAAAACGCCATAGTATACTATGTCGAAAAAAAAATGTGATTTTTCAACATGTTGTAAAAACGTGCCATATGATGAAATAATGTAAAGGAGGCCGTGAAAAACACTCCAGAAGGGTTTTCTCTCAAAAAAAATCATCATGAATTTTTCCGCAAAAAAAAACGCCATAGTATACTATGTCGAAAAAAAAATGCGATTTTTGAACATGTTGTAAAAACGTGCCATATGATGAAATAATGTAAAGGAGGCCGTGAAAAACACTCCAGAAAGGTTTTCTTTGAAAAAAAAAAAATCATCATGAAATGTGCCATATGATGAAAGGTAAAGTAACACTTTTGACATATTATGGTGCCTAAGGAGTTGCTGAACACAAATGTGTCATTTGAAATGTAAAAAAAAAAAAGATTTAAAAGGGTAAAATAATTTTTCTCAACCGTTTGGTAACTTAACATCTGTAAACAAAACAAAAACGTATCAACAAAGTTTTGTTAGAGTTTGGTTTCTTTAAATTTAACTCCAAGATTTAAATACTTTCATTTACTGCAAATGAATATCTACTCCAGATGTCTCACTAATAATCATTATCAGCCTTAAAAACCCACAAAACACCCCTCTATACTCCACCACACTTAGTACAGTCCGGTTCCCCCTTCTATAAATCTGCTTGGAATCATCCACTTCCTGTTTGTCAAAGTGGCCTTCTACCTGGACAGGTTTTGTTGGAGCTCATGCAACAAACATTTTGGGTAACTGCACTTTAATATGGATGGATGACACTGAATTAGACTCTGTTTTAATGAGACTGAGTTAACATATGTAGCTCTGTCATTAAATAGGAAGTTATTTCTCAGAATTCACAGAGAAAAGTCTGAAATGTTTGCTAGGTTAGCGTCCCACATGTTCTTTGGCTCAGCTAAAGCTAACTCTCTCCAACTTCTGGATCTCTTGAGTTGCTTGTTGTTAAAATATCTTGCTCGAGGTGCTGAAGCTCAGAAAGTCTGAGATGTTTGTTCAGAATTAGCTCATTCTCAAGTCTGATCTGAACTGTCCTCTTTTGTTTGAACTTTCCCTAAACTTAGAAGTTAATGACAGAGCAGCACATCCAGACTCAGTCTCATTTATGTAGAGATTAAACTTCAGTGTCATTCATTGATGTTAAAGTGCAGTTTTTCAAATGTTTGTTGCACATGCTTCCGACCAAAGCAGTCCAGGTGGAAGACGATGTGAAGAGAAAGCTCCAGAGGATGAATATCACACATTTACGTTGGAAATAAATGTCCTTTAATTAGACATTGTCATGCAAAAGTTGGATTTCCCTTTAATGATGTTCAAATCTTTGTTGAGTGTTTTGTTGATGTTGGTTTCTAAATGTTTTTTGACACTCGGCCCCAAAGAGTAAAACCTTCTACGGCTCACAAGCTGCAACAATTCACACATTATCAACTATCTTTCTGACTAAACTAAGATAAAAAGTGAAAAACTGCCTGATTCCTGCATCATGAATGTAAATCTTTTTGGTTTTTATGACAGTAAACTGAATATATTTGGGTTTGACATTTTATAAACCAAAACAAGAAATGAATTAGTGGAGAAAACAACAGATTAATGGACAAAGAAAATTTGTTTTCCAACATATATGGCTCAATTACTCCAACATTACAAGATACATACAATTTAAATTCAGTTTTATTTATATAACGCCAATTACAGGTCAAATTGTCTCAAGACGCTTTATTTTTATTTTTTGTCATATTTAAAATATGACAAAGTAAGAAATTTAAACCTCTTGACTAATCCAATTTATTTGTTTTTTAAGAGACTAATTGACAACTAAAAAAATATTCTCCACTAAAACTAACAAAGATGAGGTCACATAAAAGGAACAGTTTAAAATACTGCAGTCCCACGACGACAAGAATAAAGTTTGTCAACAAAAAGTAAATCTGCTGGTGGATTCCATTAAAGTCCTAATAAGTGATAATAAAGTGTGATACTAAAGATTCGTGGTGCTAAAAATCTCCAAGTAAAGATATCAAGTTGAACATCTGGATGGAGGTTGATAAAAGTTGATCTCCCTTTATTTCTCTGGAACAGACTCCATGGATTTTATGAATGGTGGTTAAAGACCTGCTCTTCTAGTGGTCTTCCAGTCGCTGTAAAAAGTCAGTCCATCCTGGCCGACTCCAACATCTCTTCATGACGACTTGTTCTGCCTCCGACCTGGTGGAAACTCCAGAAACTCGGGAAAACCCGTCGAGACTCGAAGAACTCGTGGAGACTCGAAAACCTCGTCGGGCGGGGGAAGGTGTGGTGGGTGGTGGGGGGAGGTGGGGGAGTAGAGGGGGGAGGCCGCCACCCACCTACCCGCCTACTCTCCGCCCTGACTCCACCCAGACTCCACCCAGGCTCCGCCTTGGCTCCACCCATGTGGTCACTTGGAAACTACGATGACAAAGGGACGACGAAATCATTTTATTTTCATCTGATCTGTAGCTCAGTGAGTTAAGGATTTGCCTATGGAGCTGCAGGTCGCTGGTTCAAGACCAGACAGTTCTTAAATTTTCTCCAAATTCTGACTAAGACCAAGAAAGAAAAATGCCGGTTGCGGGTCTTGAACCTGCGACCCTCCAGTTGGGAGTCTGTCTTCTTATCCCCTGAGCTATTTGCTCAGATACTAAATTTACTTTTTTTTGCGCATTTATCATCTATTTTTTGTCATTTTCGAGTTTTTTTTTTACTTGAGTCTTGACTCGACCGTTTTTCTCAGGAGGTTGGACTTCAGCCTTTGTGCTGGAGGGTTGAACCCTCAGTTCCAAGACTTTCCAAGCCTCCAGACCTCCCGAGTCCTCAGGACCTGAGCTTTCACACAGTCTGAGGGCTGAAATTTTCTAAGTCCCACAGTAGATCTCTGTTAGTTTGAACCTTCAGACAGTCCAAGGACTGAAATCCTCTAAGTTCCTGAGTAGTTCTCTGTTAGTTTGAACCTTTAGACAGTCTGAGGACTGAAATTTTAAAAGTTTCTCAGTACTTCTCTGTCAGTTTGAACTTTCTGGTCAACAGAAGCCTTAAAACTTGTGACCATGGGTCTTGATTTCACATTTAGACCATCCATCTGAGTTCTTCTCAGACCTTCACCTGTGGGTTTTTTAGAAATCCTCAACAAATTTTGATTCTCTTCACTGAACAGTAAAGTTTGTGGAGATCAGAAGGTAACATTAGTTTGATCAATGCCTTCAACTACTAGTAGACTTTATCTGGAAAGTAGTTTTCTGAAATGAGCACTTAGTAAATCAGTCTACAATCAAACCAAGAACATAGAAAGAGGAAATGTTTGAAGAAACAACTTGATGTTTTCATTTCAGACTAGACTATCTGTTTTTGCTCTTTTTGATCGTTTTATTCTCTTCTGTTTAAATTGATCTTCTAAAGTCTAACTGGTGTCTTTTCATATGTTTTGTCTTTAGTTTGATTCTTCTTAAACATTTAGTTTGGCTCTTTTCTCACCTTTTATTCTTTTCTAATGTCTGATTTGATTTCGAAATGTTTTGTCTTTTTAATGTTTAATTGTTTTTTCAAATGTTTTATCGGCTTGTTTGACTTTTTTTTCCTTTCCCAATATTTAATGTTTCGATTAAATCTTTAAGGTTTTTCATTTTAAATGTTTTTCCACCTTTTAATGTTTAATTTTCTTTTTAAATGCTTCATTGTATTTTCTGTTTAATTCCTATTTAAAGTTTTATTGTCTTTAAGATGTAATTTTCTAATTAAACATTTAATTTTTTAATTAAATGTTTTGTTTTTAAAGGTTTAATAATCTAATTAAATGTTTTGTATTTTCTTAAATGTTTAATATTCTTGTTTAATTGTATTTTTTAAATGTTTAATTATCGAAAATATTGTATCTGTAATTTTTAATATTTGTATTTTTAAAATTTTGTTTAATTTCATAATTACATGTATTGTATCTTGTTTAATTATCTAAGTCAATATTTTGTCTGTTTAATATGTTTAAACATGAAATACAATTAAATTATATTAAACACAAAATATTGAATTAGATAATTAAACAAGATAAAATACATGTAATTATGAAATTAAACAAATTTTTTAAAATACAAATATAAAAAATTACAGATACAATATTTTCGATAATTAAACATTTAAAAAATACTTTTTAATAATGAAACTTTGTAAAAGTTTAATTGGATTAAATTTTTTTCCTTTGCTTTTTTAATGTAGTTTATTTCTTTAATCTTCTTTTTCTGTCAAGATTTTAACCCCAACCTTAAAAATAAAATTAACCCTTAAATCACAATGAAAATACTTCTGTTGTCACAATCATGAGTTAGTCAATTATTCAGTTTATCAATTCAACTTTATTTGTTTAGCACGTTTCACACATGACAAAACTAAACAAGCAAAGAGAAAAAAAACTATGATAAAACTATGATTAAAACTCAGTAACATTTTTACAAAAAAGATTTAACATCATAATAAAATATGTTGTGTCCAGGGGATGGAGGGAGTTTATTGAAGTCTTCTTGGGCTCACATGGTAAATCATTTAAATTATAAACTTGATATTCAGTCTAAGGAAACTGCAGAGGAACAGAAGAACCAACAATATCTCCTGTTTTCTCCTTTAATGAGTCGACTCTTCTTGTGCTTTCAGACCAAAGAACTACAGACTCTTCACAACCTGCTCAAACTCTTGGTACAGGACCTCACCACACGGGTCAAGAAGGTTTCCTTCTCCTCATTTCTACTCTGAAGCTCACCTTGTCCTGCTCAAACTGCTGACAAATGTTTCTGCTGCTCTAAAGTCTGGTCTCCAGAACTTCTTGAAGCTCTCAAAGTCTCTTCTGCTGCAGGTTGCTTTGTAGAACTGTTACAGAAAATCTCACTAAACCACATGGAGGGGCCTCAAGATAGTCGTCCTAATGAAACCATACAAAAACCAAACTAGCACAACCCAAACGCTAAAGTCTCCTGCAGCCTACCAGAGAACCTCTTTAAACAGAGAATCAGGACAAGAA